>NC_090271.1:101981944-102287222 GCF_040414725.1 Anabrus simplex | reverse complement strand
AAGAGTTTGAAGGGGAACCCACACACCTAACTTATTATAATATGGTCTACGTTTGACCTCAACGTGAAAACTGGATTAAAAATCTTGTTATACTACGCAAGAAAGCTTTTTAATCCACAATATCAAGAAAATGTTAATAAAACTCTTTGATAATTCCAATTATTGTGTAAACTATTTATCCTATCCTCGTGAATTCCAGTAATATATGTATGCAGTTCTAAATATTGTCTGGTCTGCCGATTATGAAATGCAACTAATGAAATATATCACTTTAACTCACACTTTCAGTTTTTATATCAATTATACATGTGTCAGTCAGTGCAGCTAATTGGCGATGTAATTGTAATTTCTGCTTTTAGGATATGTTAATAACACGTTTATTATATGATAATACTACAAGCTTGAATGCAGTAAACATTTATGATGTGCATAAAAATGGCTTCTTCCTAATATTTTATAACAGAAAGTGTTTGCTATAATCAACCGTGGCTCCAGTGAATAAGATGTGTAGTGGTAATGCGTCTTATATCCATCTGTAAAGAAGAACTGCGCTTCGTTTATGGTTTCCAGAGGGTATTTGTGATTTTAATTTGGGTGCTGAGTTTATATTAGTGTTTTCTAGTGAATCCACGTTCATTTAATAGTGTTTAGGGTCATATTTATTGTCAGTTTTGTGCCCTAAATATCTGCCATCGTGTTCACTGTTACAATCGCTCCACGGATATCACTACTTAGAGGGTGACCCATTATATCTATGTTAAATATTTTGCCCTAACTGGCACCCATTTTGTCTCGTCTGCTATCACTACCATGGAGACCACAAAGAAGATCTACACTCAACTCTCTTTTCACGCGGTTGCCTAGGTCACAGAGCCTGCCCATTTTGTCAGCCATCTTTAGAATGGATAATCTAGTACGACGTGTAGACAACCTCCAAGATGGTGTACCCCGGGCAACGGACTGCAAGAGCAGGACGTCAGAAAGTCTACACAAACGGTAACCGAACTAGATCTCGTATCTCTCCCGGTTTTTATGATCTAGAAACTTATTCCAGCGGCTCCTTTAAGAGCCAATTCACACAGAACTCAAAATGCATTGGACCTTGTGCCCGTGTCCCACAACTGAACATTGAAGGCATATCCAAAGATAAATGCGAATACCTGAGTAAATTATCTGAAGAACATAAAATTGATCTCATCACCCTACAAGAAACCCATCTAAAAGGTGATCAGGTAGACTCTAGAGCAAGAATACCCGGTTATAAAATTGTAGGCATGCTTGGTTCAGAGATTTAGGGTTCTATCACGTAAATTCGCCAGTACATATCCGATTACAGTGTTACTTCTTGTTACCGACAAAGTAGTACTGAAATCATCTCTGTCAACGTAATGGGAACAACTGTATCTGCAGTGTACAAACCACCACAGGAAAGCTGGTCAAATCCCCCTCTTCCAAACATACGTCATCCAGGTGTTTACATTGGTAATTTCAAAAGTCATCACACTTCATGGGGGTATGACAAAAATGATGAAAACGGAGAAAAGCTATCAGACTGGATGGACCAGATCCAACTTCATCTGTCCTACGATGCAAAAGACAAAACATCTCTGCCTAATAACAATGGATGCTAACCATATTCCTTTACCCCATACAAGATATTTACTATCAGGTTTTCCACGCAGCCAGCATCGTCCAATTATTTTACCCATCGGTTTACAAGTCCCATTAATTACAACAAAACAGAAACCCAGATGGAACTTCAATTAAGCGCAATGGATGAAATATTCTCATGAGGTTGATTCTCACCTTCACTGGATTCCACCTAAATTAGAGAATTATAAACGCTTTGTTTGGAACAATTATTGGAGCAGCGAAACGTAACATACCTCGTGGGTATAGAAGGAACTACAATCCTTGCTGGAATCAAGAGACTGAAGAGCTTGCTAAAGCATACGAAGAAAACGGAGATCCTGCCTTGGGCATTCAGATTCTATAATCCTTGAACACTCAAAGAAGGGAGCACTGGCATAGCACAACAAAAGGTCTTGATTTTACTCACTCCAGTCACAAAGGTTGGTCACATTTTAGAAAACTTGGAGCAGAAACACCACTGCCGATTTCCAGAACTGAACTTAATCCATCTCCCATCGCTCAACTCATTAAAAAGAGGTCAGAAGATGTTCCGATAGATGCCTGCCAATACAAAATTATACAAGAGAGTCTTAAAGCAATCAATGATCATCTGGATAATAAGCCATTTTATTCTTTTACGAGTGCTGAACTCAATCAAGCAATTCGATCTTTGAAATCTGGAAAAGCAGCTGGTCTGGATGGTATATTTCCAGAATTTATAACTCACCTAGGAAGTAATGGCAGAAAGTGGCTCAGGAATCTTTTCTCAGATATCTTCCCCAAAGGACAAACACCACTAGAGTTCAAAATTGCAAAAATCATTGCAATCCTTAAGCCTGGGAAACCAGCAGACGACCCAGCAAGCTACCGTCCAATTTTACTCCTCAGCGTTTGCTATAAATTCTGAAACGCCTAATTTACAACAGAATATACTGCATATTATACAGCAGAATACCACCAGAACAGGCTGGATTCAGGGGAAAACGAAGCTGTTGTGAGCAAATCTTAGCTTTAACATCCTTTATAGAATCAATTTTCCAAACAGGATTGAAACAGGAGTGGTTAGCAAAAGAACGTGATCTTAATTAATGTTCATCCCAAACATTTCCCTACCAGACGAGTTGGCCGTGAGACTGCATCCGGGAGATAGGGGGTTCCAGCCCCATTGTCGGCAGCCCTGAAGATGATTTTCCGTGGTTTCCAATTTTCACCACATAATTAAGGCCACGGCCGATTCCTTCCCACTCCCAGGTCTTCCCTATCCCATCGTCGCCATCAGATCTATCTGTGTCGGTGCAACGTAAAGCAACCTGTAGTAAATAAATAAACATTTCCCTGGTGTTAAAATGGAGAATCACGGGAAACCACCTTCAGGGCTGCCTACAGTGGAGTTAGAAACCACTATCTCCCAAATGCAATTTGACAGCTCCTCGACCCACACCACGCTTGGTAAATTAGCTAAGTCATCAACAAATTTAATTATCTCCGTCTATGTCCGCTACTTCAGGAATAGTGATGTAGAAATAAATACCAGAATAGCATTGCAACAATTGTGTTCCCGAATTTAAAACATTTTGTGTACAAGCATGAACTCCGATTCGAATCTCGTTGACGTATCTTGAAGTGTATTACCAGTGCTGCTTTATGATGTCGAAAGATGGAAACTAAATGCTTCATCAATGAACTGGTTGCAAGTTTTCGAAATGTGCATGTAACGTAGAATTTTTAGACGTATAAATTTACGACCAATAAATGACATTGTAATACTTCCTTTTGACGATATTATGAAGTCTAAAGGCGGCTACACACGTTACTGTATAACTGTGCGATTTAACTGCAACGATGAACTGCGCAGTAAAACTGAAAGCCCTATAGCCTCCACACGGTACAGATAACTGTGTCGATCGACATTACTCATCAACATTTATCAAAGCAACATATTATCTACGGACGATGATGTACTAGCGGTGATGGGCCTATGTGTGTGTATAATGAAAAGGCAAAAGAAGACACGCAGCGTGTGGTCTAAGATTGGCTACTACAAAGAAAGCAATATTCACACGTAAATTTATTAAATGAGTTAAGCTTCGTACCGAAGTTCTCTTGTTCATATAAGAAGTCCAATAGATGAAAGTACCACAAACACGGAGTGTATATCTCGTCAGTGCCTGACCCCGTTATTTTAGATTGTTTAACTTTGTTTAACTCCTTTTTGTAAAAACGCCTAAGATTATTAATCATTTTTAAAACTACGTCTCTGTTGGCTTTGCAGTCAATTAATTTATAATTTCCATTCAACTGACTGTAGGCGGCGTCTTTCATGTTCCGATTATGATAATATTTAGACTTCGTCTTCCAGAGACAAGATTCATTTCTATAGCATTCAATAAAAGTTTCTAAGTGCTCGCGATATCCGCTTTGGTCTTCCTGAGACATGTTGTGATAACTTGTAGCGCGCACTATCTTAACTTGAACTGAGCAATTGGCAGTCGCCCCGGTCCACACGTTGCGATAAAACTGTGCAAACGCAATCGACACATTTTATTGGTTAGAAAAATGAACTTGCTCCGATGAACTGTGCAAGCAGAAATAACTGCAACGATTTACCATCCACACGTGAGATAAATCTCCGCAGTTCGGTTGGTGCAGTTAAATCGCACAGTTATACCATAACGTATGTAGCCGCCTTTACGCTTATAATATGATGTGGCGGCATCCGGAAGAATGAACTCACCCCGCATACAGAACGCACCCTCTTGCACGATGCGACATTGCATCAGGTTCGCTGATGTGTCACAGTGTAACGTGGAATAAAGCTTTACCCCTAGTGTTACTTGGCGTGCGTGCAGTTCTGAAGGGAGATCTGAAAGCTTCCCTCGCCGAACTAGTTTTGAGAAGCCACTACGCCTCCCTGGAGAAGTGGTTACTTCTTCGCCCAGTTCTTCTACTTCAGTTGACACTTATGATTTTGCAAATCAAATAAGGAAGGCAATGGATGAACTCAGACCTGCTCCTGCCTACCGCCGTAGTCAACAGAATGTATTCGTCTTCAAAGGATTGGCAGCTGCCTTCTACGTTTTCCTGAGAGCTGATCATGTAAAGCCTCCTTTGCATCCCCTATACGCTGGTTCTTACCCTGTAGTTAGCCGTAATGAGGAGACTTTGACACTAATGATTGGAAACAAGGAAGTAGTAGTGAGTACAGACCGTGTGAAACCTGCATACATAGAAACAAATCTCGCTCTTCCTACCTGCACCAACACACCTGACACATCTGCTACCCCGACTTCATCCAGTCAACCTACCACTTCTTTTACACCTGACTTACCCAAGGCGTCATCACCGCCCAGAAAGTACGCAACACAATCAGGACGAAGAGTTTGCTTTGCCCGTCCATTCGATTTGTGAACTTTCCTTCTCCGAGAAGGTGGCGGGGGTGTGTTATGTGGCGGCGTCTGGAAGAATGAACTCACCTCACATACAGAACGCAACCTCCTGCACGATGCAACATTGAGTCAGGTTGTATAGCTTCTTGAACGAGCGTCATTCGGCAGCGTCGAGTGTGTTTAAACTATGCTGGAATATACTGTATATGATTCCTTGCTCCTGTTGATCGGTTCATGTTGGCCAAACATGTAGGAAAGTAGCAACGGGCGTTAAGGAACATCGCAGGCACTTACGTCTTTGTCAGGCAGAGAAGTCTGCTGTGGCAGAACATGCCATACATAATGACGCAAATTCTGTCATTTATAGACATACATTTTATATCTAGAATAATTCGTGAGGTAATAAAAATTGTTAAACACCCGAATAATTTTAACAGATGTGACGACTATATACTGAGCAGATCATGGCTACCCTCCATAGTTAACTCGTCAACATCTTTCTTTTTGACCCTGGAATGAACTACATTTCTAACAGGGTCTATATATCCTGAGTATAGTTCCTATGGAGAGACAGTTGCCAATAAACTCTTTGTTATTGCTCTGAAGACGATCCTGATCGCAGGTTCGAAACGAGTCAACATATTATAAGCATTACACGACCTAATATCCCCAATATGAAGTATTATAATATCGTAGAATATTGAAGATCCCATGATTAGACAAAGTCAACAGCGGGGAGGCACTCCATCGATTTCCATCGATTCTGAAAATTATGTAAAGTCTTGCGTTTTTTCGACATTTTCACCCTATGTGATTTTTTCACAGTATTTGCTGGTCGTATCCATAATTAACTAATTATTAGTTACTAGCTACTACTACTACTACTACTACTACTACTACTACTACTACTAATAATAATAATAATAATAATAATAATAATCATGTTACTTTTACGGGTTTTGGAGACACCGTGGTGTCGGGATTTTGCCCTGCAGGAGTTCTTATGGGTCTCCGTAAATCTACCTCCATACGAAACTGTCTTATTTTAGGGCCTTCCAATACTGCCGGACTGGGCCAGAATCAAACGCACTACATTTCAGTTACTATCATTTTTATGATTATATTTTACTTGTTAAGTCTCAAGAGAAGAATATCATTCCAAAACCAAACCAAACCAAAGCCAATGGCGCAACGCCCCGAAGTGGCAAGGTATAACAAGCGACCGCTGCTCAGCCCGAAGTCCTGCAGATTATGAGATGTGGGGTGGTCAGCACGACGAATGTTCTCAGCCATTATTCTTGGCTTTCTAGATCGGGGCAGCCATCTCACCTGTCAGAAAGTACCTCAATTATAATCACGTAGGCTGAGTGGATCTCGAACCAGCCCTCAGATCCAGGTAGAAACCCTGACCTGAACGGGAATCGAACCCGGGGCCTCCGCGTGGGAGGAAGGCACGCTACACCACGGGGACGACTAGGAATACCATTCAGGTAAAATATATTACAGAAGTGTTCCGGAATATCGACCTAATGTGGGCTGAGAGGGTGTAGAATTTTCGATATGTATTTTACTGAATAGAGGGTGGGTTATTCACAACTCATACTGCATGTTACTGGAATGAATGTTGTAGAACAATATAGGTGACAAAAGTACAGCATACCCTAAAATAATTGTTAAAAACGAAAGAGGAAACTTACATGCAAAACTGAAGAAATGGCTATTTCTTGGTAGGAAAAAGAAACTATGGTGCTTGACTGTCTTTCACACGCATTTCGTCTACGTGCACCTTCATCAAGTAGGCCATATGGAATCAAAATCCCATAGCAGATGCACCGTGTTCCTTCATGGAATGGAGCATTCCATTCCTTCAGCGCCTTGTAGTTCTTCACTTTGTGTCATCCATTTAACTTTTCCGTTGTCCTCCATCTCTTCGTCTTCTGATTCACCATAATGTTTATCTTCGTTCACTTTCACTTGTGTGACTATTTCACTGTCTAAAAGGTCAACATTTTCATCCTGCCCCATCGATTCTCCAACGTCACCACCAGTATCGTCTTCGCAAACTAGAATTGTATTTCACAATTTTCTGTCTCTTCCCTGCATTATTGAAAATCGTTTCCTGAATTATCCAGAAACTTTCTCCAAGAACGAATGAGACTTATGTGCTGCTCGACTTCATTCCAATATTCAGGTATACACCCCATGTCTCTTTTCGTTATTTTATCGAAAATATGGCACCATTCCTCCATGGCTAGGGCACGAGAAACGTCTGTATCTCTTCTTCAAAGCTTCCAAAATGCCCTAGTCCATTAGTTGACACACCGGAGACAGGTCAACAGAGAGAAGTACGGTTATTATGTCTTCATCTCGTAATTGTTCCGTATTAGGATGGGTCGAGGCATTGTCGACAATGAGACGTGCTTTCCTTGGCAGGTTTTTCGATTTTTGAAACTTTTCTACCGAAGGAACGAACTCGTTATAAAACCAAACCTTATACAATGACTCCATTCATCCATGCATTTGACTGATTCCTGTACCAAACAGGCAGATCCTAGAATTTGTTAGTATCATTAGTAGGCTCTCGATTTGGCTTGAGCTTATGGCTGCCTGTTGCGCTGCTGCATACCAAGATTTGAACTCTCTCCTTACTTCTTTTGTAGCCTGGATGCAAGCGCCTTCGAATGCAGCAATCGAAAATTTAGACCAGACAAATCACCGTTTGTAAATTTTATCCCCCGATAAAATTTTCAATTAGTCTGTGCAAATTTCTCGTGAATTTATTAACGTTTTCAAAGACAACAGGTAGACTTTCGCGACAGATGCCGTAGTGCTTCATCCATCCGTTGAGCCACCCAACACAAGTAGTAAATCCAGGCTCACCTTCTTTAAATATCTCATAGAATTTCAGGGTTTTCACTTGGAAAATAGGTCCTCAAATGGGTGTTCCTTGTCCCCTTTGCTGCCTAAATCACAAGGAAAGCGCATCACTCGCTTCCTCATATTCGCCACCTTCTTTAATTTAAACGTATCTTTTCAAACACGAAGATTGGATTTCGAACCTCTTCTTTTTCCAGCCTGTTATAATAGTTCTTATAACACCTGTACTATGGCAAGTTTATTAACACTACCCTCGTTGCCCAGTCTCTGTAAGTCACCAAATTTCATTTTCATTGCACGTTAATTTGTTTTATTGTCTTCTCGTTCAACATTTTCAATTGCACACACAACACAACACTTGTAAGGCTGGATGTAAACTGAGAAATTATACCGACAATGAAATCAAAGTTTGGCTTACAACAGGGAACAGTCTTCAGTCAAGCCCATTGATGGCCCACAAGAATACAAAGGATTGTGAGTGTTGATTGACGGGGTCTACCTACCTTTAACTAGCAATTTCTGAAACGGGGATTAGGTCACTGGCATATATGAAGAAAGAATGTTCTGCAATCTAATAGAAAGCTTTAAATAAATCATGGGCTTACCAGGAAAACACATTAAGTCAAAAATCCTACTTCTGAAGAAAAGGTGGGTTTGAAAGTATTCAGATATCCATCGGCAATATCTGCTCTTGGAAACTGACTTAATGTGCTTTGTTCTTAAACGCACGACACTATACTCAAGTTCTCCATGTCTAAATTATGTGAACAAGTGTTTGGTGAACATAAAGCCAAATAATGAAATAGGCTCATTTTGGTCCGTGTTTGCCTCTTGGAGGTGCTGCCAAGAATAAAAGTGTTTTGCTCCGACAGACAAGTCCAAATAAAACATTGAACTAACAATGTCAACGGAACTGTGCATTTGAAGAGCTGTTTACCTTTTGAACTGAGACTGAACCATTAAAATAATGCTTTGCAGAGACGGAATTAATGTAAATGTATTTATACGAAATGCTCTCATAAATATTCGGCTTCTATTAATAACACCTTTTAAAAGCTGTAAGAATTAATTCAGGGGTATTTAAATAAACCTATTTTAAAATGCTATTGGAAAAATATATTACTTGTAATTTGTCTTGCCTGGTATACAGCACTGTTTTATAATTTTACTCTAGGTTAAAATGATTTTCAGGCATCCAAGGTATCCAAAGTTCGCTTAAACATTTCTAGGATTTTTCAAAACAAAATGGGTTAGAAAACACTTTATAAGTACTTGAAGCAATTTCTCTATTTATGTTTCGTATTCCCTACTTGACTTTAATCCCCATAGTTTTCTCCCAAAACACATGACATTGGTCTTGGAAATAGACATATTGAAATCGTCCTCGTTGCTTATCTTCAAACTACAATATAAAACAATAACTTTTAAAAAGGAAACCATAATTTAATTTCATCAACTGCAAATGTAAAAAAAAAATTACGATCTTCAAGCCTTTCCAATCATGAAATCTGTAAATTTGTAAAATGTTTATTATTATTATTAATCTACCAATTTCCGCACATGTGTAGGGTCACGACTGCGAACTGCGTCGCACAGGCGGATTTCGCCCTCCTTTATGGCCGGATGCCTATTCTGACGCCAACCGTATACGGAGGGATGTAATCACTACTGCGTGCTTCTCTGGCGGTTGGTAGTGTAGTGCGCTGTCTGAATATGAAGAGAAAAGTGTTGAGATGAAGACAAACACCCATTCCCCGAGCCAGAAGAATTAATCAGACGCTATTAAATTCCCCGAACTGGTCATGAATCGAACCTGGAAGTCCCTGAACCGGAGGCCTAAACGCTGACCATTCAGCCAATGAGTCGGAGGTTATTATTATTATTATTATTATTATTATTATTATTATTATTATTCTAAAGTGCTCTTTTATAAAAATTTAAATGAACAACTCCATCGGCAATTTATATGTCTTAGTTGGTGAGATATAAAATCGAATAAAATTCCCGTATAATTAATATTACTTACGGATGTGCGGTGAGATTATATGTTGGAGTCATATAAAACGTAGCTGTAAGTAGATTAGAAGCTTGCTCCATTTAAAAACTGGTCGTTTACTGTGATTTATCTCCATGTTATCCTAAACTGTTCTTTCTCTGGGGAATGCCAGGCACAACGCTGGAGATTACTGTACTCTCAGGGTGCGTATCTCGGATATCCTATGACGTCACACGCTACACAACGCCGTCACCGGTATGTATTACAGCCTAGGCTGTGCAGCTCGAGTTTCAAGCTTTGAAGAAAGAGAAGTAGAATATCTGTTGCCTTTCAAAGTTTATAGCCTTTTATGTTATTTGAATATCGATGACGTTACATACATGAATCTGTATTTCCATTTCCTCAATAATATTGCTACAAAACATACGTTATAGTAATATATAACCTATTTTCATGCCATGTTTTCGTTCGAAGTTTGGTACAGTTTTATGCAGTGGCGAAGCGTGATTTTTCTTGCAGGGTAGGCTGAAATATAATGAATCTCGAAAATAACGAACGTAATCAGTTCGTCATAAATCACCGCTTTATTCTACTGCAAAAGGCCGTGTGCCTTAACCCATTAGAGGGCGATACTTCCTTCCCTTCAAGACATACACATATCACTCATACCAGGTATGGAGAAAATTTCAAACAGAATAATTATCTTAACTAAATTTTATTTTTCACTTACATATTAATAAGAGAGCAGAAGTGTTATATCAAATTAATAAAAAGAAACCTTCACAGCTCTGTAGGTGCGTATACAACCTGTGAAAATAAAGTTCTGTGAATGAAGTCAGAACGGTCGATCCGGTAACACTGGATACACACAATGCTGCACCTGCGTAGCAGCAAGTTTTGACCACCTGCTCCCAACGTTGTTCAGTTGAGCATCGTGTGTGTGCCGTGTAAGACCTGTTTGACACAGTGCGTGTTTAGTGCGTTTGTTCTGAACTGCGAACAGGAACATGAACGACCAAAAGATCAATGTACAGTTTTGTTTTAAGCTTGGCAGGGCACCAAAAGATACGCATGCGAAGCTCGTACGTATTTATGAAGATCAGGCACTGTCCTTGAAGTGTGTGTACGAGTTGTTCGGCCTTTTTCGAGGAGGCTGGGAAAGTGTTTCTGACAACTCCCATAGGGGAAGACCGGCCACCGCCGTCAGTGACGAACACATTGAGATGGTGAGGACATTAATCACGAACGACCGGCGATTAACTGTATGCATGATAGCGGATGAACTGCAGATTAACCGTGAATCCGTGCGACAAATCGTTACCTAGACGTTAGGAAGTAGGAAACCGTGTTCTCGTCTTGTGCCACATCACTTGACTGACGATCAGAAGCAGGCACGTTTAGAGGCTTCACATGATTTTGTCAAAACGGCGGATGCGACACCAAATTTCTTGAACTGTATTGTTACTGAGGATGAAACGTGGTGTCTCAGGTACGACCCTGAAACGAAACGGCAAAGCATGGAATGGCGTTCTCCGGGATCCTCTCGTCGGAAAGAGGTCAGAGCCGAAAATTCACGCATCAAAACGATGCTCATCACCTTTTTCGATAGTCAAGGCATTATTCACAAGGAATTGCTACCTGAGGGAACGACGTTGAATGCTGCACAGCACATTGAAATTTTGACCAGTTTCATGAAATGTCTACGCAGGGTACGACCCCAGTACGCACAACAAGGTTCATGGTTTTGTGTCCTAACAACGCTTACCCCCACATAGCCGATATCGTCAAACAGCTCGTGGCCAAAAGGGGGTTGCGCAACTTGAACACCCCCCATACTCACCAGATCTCAATCCACCAGATATCTTCCTATTCCCACGACTCATACTCGCTTTGAAAGGAAAGAGATTTGCCGATATTCCAGACATCCAACGAAACGTGACGAGGCTTTTTAACACCATCCCAAAGGAAACTTTCTTGCAAAGTTTCCAGGACATGTATCGCCTATCTCAGCAGTGCATAGTTATAGGAGGGGACCATTTCGAAGGACAGTGAGGTCATTGTTGTGCATTGTTCATCTACACTCATGCTCAGAAATTACGGATAATGCTGATACATGGTGAACCAAAGCTATGGTTGGCGGTTTGCGGTTTTAAATCACCTCGGGGTATGTCCATGTGGTGCATTTGACCTGCGGTCGTCACACGGTGGTGCTGACAGCAGTCCAAATACGCAGAGGTGTGTTGGTGCATGTCAGAGTACGGTGCAGCGAGTAAGTGTGCAGATGTTTTCAGACGTGCTAATGATGACTGTGTGATGAAAATGGCTCAACGAATACATATTGATGACGTTATGAGGGGTAGAATAATAGAGCGACTGGAGGCTGGTCAAACACACCAGGCTGTAGCACAGGCCCTCCGCGTTCCACAAAGTGTGATCTCACTATTATGGCAACGATTCCAGCAAACAGGAAACGTGTCCAGGCGCTACAGTACGGGACGTCGGCAGTGTACAACACCAAAAGAAGACCGATATCTCACAATCAGTGCCCGCAGACGGCCACGGAGTACTGCAGGTAGCCTTGCTCGGGACCTTTCCACACCCACTGGAACACTTGTCTCCAGACGCACGGTCTACAGACGACTGAACAGACATGGTATATTCGCCCGGAGACCTGCAAGGTGCATTCCACTGACCCCTATTCACAGGAGATCCCGTAAAGCCTGGTGTCAAAAACACAACACATGGTCATTGGAACAACGGTCCCAGGTTATGTTCACGGACGAGTCCAGGTGTATTCTGAACAGTGATTCTCGCCTGATTCTCATCTGGTTCGAACCAGGAACCAGATACCAACCCCGTCATGTCCTTGAAAGGGACCTGTATGGAGATAGCGGTTTGATGGTGTGGGGTGGGATTATGATTGGTGCACGTACACCCCTGCATGTCTTTGACAGAGGAACTGTAACAGGTCAGGAGTATCGGGGACGTCATTTTGCACCAGTATGTCTGCCTTTTCAGGAGTGCAGTGGGTCCCACCTTCCTCTTGATGGATGATAACGCACGGCCGCACCGAGCTGCCATCGTGGAGGAGTACCGTGAAACAGAAGATGTTCGGCGAATTGAGTGGCCTGCCTGTTCTCCAGACCTAAACTCCATCGAGCACGTCTGGGATGCTCTCGGTGGACGTATCGCTGCACGTTTTTGAACCCCTAGGACACTTCAGGAGCTCCGACAGGCACTGGTGCAAGAATGGGTTGCTATACCCCAGCAGCTGCTCGACCACCTGATCCAAAGTATGCCAACCCGTTGTGCGGCCTGTTTACGTGTGCAAGGTGATCATATCCCATATTGATGTCGGGGTACATGCGCAGGAAACAGTGGCGTTTTGTAGCGCATGTGTTTTGGGTCAATTTCCTCAACTTATCACCAGTACCCTGGACTTAGATATATGTTTCGTTTGTGTTCACTATGTGCCTATGCTATTAGCGCCAGTTTTGTGTAGTGCCACGTTGTGTGGCACCACAATATGCAATTATCCTTAATTTTTGAGCATGAGAGTATGTTGATAGTACAGGACTATTCGCCGAACTTCATTGTCACAGGTTGTATACTTTAGTGAGTCCTCAGAAAGTATTATACATTTTATTGCTACGTCTATTATGTTTGGCAATCATTTAAAGTTAAAAAGCCGTATTTTAAGACTAGTAAATAAGCGCAGATTATCGAAGGATTTTCCGACTGACGTTCTGAACACGGTGAAACACTTTCTTGATATATAGGTTCAAAATTAAGTTACTTATTTTAATAATAATAATAATAATAAAAACAATCACAGACCTTGATAGCTGCAGTCACTTAAGTGTGGCCAGTATCCAGTATTCGGGAAACAGTGGGTTTGAACCCCACTGTGGGCAGTCCTGAAAATGGTTTTCCGTGGTTTTTTGATTTTCACACCAGGTAAATGCAGGGGCTGTACCTTAATTAAGGCAACAGCCGCTCTCTTACCACTTGTAGTCCTTTCCCCTCCCATCGTCACCATAAGACCTATCTGTGTCAGTACGACGTAAAACAACTTGAATAATAATAATAATAATAATAATAATTATAATATTTTATAAGTTGTTTTTATGTCGCACCGACACAGAAAGGTCCTGGTGTGAAAATGGTAAACCACGGAAAACCATCTTCAGGGCAACCGACAGTGAGGTTCAAACCCACTATCTCCCGAATACTGGATACTGACCGCACTTCAGTGACTACAGCTATCGAGCTCGGTAATAATAATAATAATAATAATAATAATAATAATAATAATAATAATAATAATAATAATAATAATAAAGCCATATTATTCAAATCACAAAAGGGTGCACATGATAATAAGACCAGCACAGGGTTTGTTTCAGCTCTTAGAACTATCAAGAACTTTATCAGGGCTACGATATTTCACTTGATAAGCAGCATTGTGGTATGAGTCGTGCTTAAACCATGTCATAAAACAATGCGATCTTGTATTAAACATCGTTGAAAACCATGTATCCCTTATGTTTCATCATACTGTACAGTTATAGTTCTCCCAAACACCCCTAGATTGTAAGTTACTAACAAACGGCTTAGTAAACAATCAGCGTTGTGGGTTTCTCCCACTACGATGCCCGGTAGCTCCTTGGGCAAGCCTAAATGCACATGTTTACGGGATACAAGGCCTCTTCATCCCTCTTGTGCGCGAAGAGGGCTGAGTTGAGCTGAATAGCTATTGGTTGTCAGTAAAGATACGCTCTAGGCAGCGCGAGTTCAAATATATATTTGAAATACCAATAGAAATATACTAATAAGAGCGGAAAGAACTAATTTCAGGATTTGAAGGTGGGGTCAGCCTTAGAGCCTTAAGGGGCGCTTCGTCCCTGCTTTTACATTGTTTGAATATCGATGACTTTACATGAATTTCTATTTCCATTTTATCAATAAATAACATTTGCATGCGTTCTTTGCACGAGAATTTCCAATGGATTATATGTATCCTTCATTAATTTATGCGAAGTTTTTTATTTGTTTTTAAATTTTATTTAATTGACCTTTGTTGGTACATCCTCCATGTACAAGGAACACTCACAGCACACATACAAAAATATAAATTATCAGTGCAAAGTACATAAAAGAATAAAAATCAAATTGCCACAACCTTCAAGTAGAAAACACTACACTGAATCTCTCTTCCAAAATGAGAGGGGGAGAACAAACTAAACACAAAAAACAGAACAAAACGCAACAAAAACAGAACACTGGCAACACTGCGAAGAGCACAAAGTCAAATTCGTATTTCCGTGGTTCTCAAAAAGTCGCATCACGGCATTGAGAACTGGATTGTTTTCACCGTACAACACCAAAGCAGAGCTGGGCGAGAACGGCACTTGGAGATCAGATAGTTCAGATAAAAAGCTTGTTCAAGAAGCTTCATAAAGGCCACACTTAAACAAAATATGGTTGAGATCTCCATCCTCCGCATACTGACAACGACAGCGCGGTGAAGCCAAAACTCCTATGCGATGCTGATGTGAAGGGAATGATCCATGATTGAGCCGCATTCGGATGACGGATACCGTTAGACCTGGTGACCGATGAAACTTATAATACCATGGCTTAGGAGGGATGTTGGGTTGTACGAGAGTATAAGCTCTACCTTTATGCAGTTGAGATGTTTCCCCTTCCGTAGACCGTTTGTGACGAATTTGTTGTCGAATAGTGGGAATAAAATTCATCCATGGGAGTTGCAGCGCTTTAAATAGCCCTTCCGATGCACCAAGTTTGGCTAGTACGTCAGCTTTTTCATTGATGAAAATTCCACTGTATCCTTTGACCCAAAGAAGTGCTAAAGTTGTGCGAAAGAGTAAAATGGATCTCTAATTTTTCCCGTTAAAAACCATGAAGTGACATGCACGAAGTGTCCCGCGGGACTTGGTCAAAAATCTAATTTTTCGTAAGCATCTCCCTTATTATCCATCATACGATAAATACGTATATGACATAAAGGAACGAAAATAACATTGTCGCTGCCGGGACAAAACCTCCTATGTGAAATATTTCAGCTCAAAACTTTGGGTGGTAAGGTTCTGTCATCTAAGGTGCAATATTGTGCGAATATTGTCAAGGTATTGTCACTCTTCATAATGTATGTGCTGCGGGTCGGTATATCACATAGGAGGTTCTGTCCCGGCAACGACGATATCCATAAACGTTTGTTACATACAGCCTTTAGAAAGACCTAATGTAAAGGGAAAATATTTAACAATAATCGTCCTATAAATATCAACTCCATGTGATGACCATGAAATCACATGCAAATGATAACACAATCTTTTTTTTGCTAGTGGCTTTACGTCGCACCGACACAGATAGGTCTTATGGCGACGATGGGATAGAAAAGACCTAGGAGTTGGAATAAAGCGGCCGCGGCCTTAATTAAGGTACAGCCCCAGCATTTGTCTGGTGTGAAAATGGGAAGCCACGGAAAACCATCCTCAGGGCTGCCGACAGTGGGATTCGAACCCACTATCTCCCGGACGCAAGCTCACAGCTGCGTGCTCCTAACCGTGCGGCCAAGTCGCCCGGTGATAACACAATCCTGAATGAGTAGATTCGAAATACATTGTTTGGATGAGATAAGTCGAACAGTTTTCCACTTTTAGAAATATACAAACAGATAGATAACAAGGCAGACAGACAGACAGACAGACAGACAGACAGACAGACAGACAGACAGACAGACATCAAAGGGGAAAAATTTACATAACGTTTTCTAGGTGTTCAGTTATATTAGGTGGGATTAATTTTAAAGCGGAGAGAAATATTATGCATCCTCTGATTTTAACCTGTTAAGGATCCTTCAAATAACTATTCATCGCATTCCTGAAAACACTGCAGCTGTCGAAACCCACTATATTATGCAGTTCAACGTAGATATTCCTCCTGATGTTTAGGGGATGAAGTGTTTGATGAAGTGGTAAAGTTGTCCTAGTTCTCGCACGACTGTTTTAACAACGATCTCTGTATCTCTCATTAGCAGACGACTGACACCTCCACCGGTATCCCGCAAATATACCTCAGAATGGAGGCTTGACGCATCTCTCACCTTCTACCCAACGAGAAACCACGAATTTACAGGAACGATGACGAAAATTGTATTAAGTTACATCTCAGATGGTAAGTACTGTAGATTGAGACGTTGTCATGGCAACCTGTATATTTGCTGTCGTTCTGCGAATGTGTCCGATACTGGCTGAAAAGCAAGCAGGAAATAGTAATTTTCTCCGTCATTTGAAGATTAAACGAAATTATGTACATAAAACATATTCAAAATAAAGGAACGTTTCACATATAGTCCACAGAAATTGAACAAAATCAATAGAATAAGAGAAAATTGAAAAAAGAAGTTTTTGATCTTCCTATAAACCCCCACTTTTAGAAGTGATTTCTAAATGAAATGCATATCAAAACCTGCTCCTGGATTAGTAGACACTAAATGTGAAGTTTGGTCGAGATCTATTCAGCCGTTACCCGTCATATTGGAACAAATAAACAAACAAACAAAGAAACAAAACAAACAAACATGAAAGCTAAAAACCATTGATGGGGTATTGAGTTCGCCTAAAACAGAAAAATACATCAAAATATGGCATTATAAATGAAATTACAGGCAGCGGATCCCCTACAGCTTTATTTATAAGATGTTATTACAAAACATATAGTAGAGTCATATTTAACCTATTTTCATGTCATAAAAACTAACTCTACAAAAGACCAGTATTTTCGTTCTCTTCCTCCGACAATTACATGTACATCAGGGGCTCACTTGCTTTATGAAAACAGGGCCGGTATAAGGCCTGAAATTTGTTCCACTTACTTGGACAAGCTTCTGCTTCTCACTCTCATATTTTCCACATAGGAGCAATGCCCATTTTTTCCTGAACTTTATCGTTCCTGACATGGTTGATAAGATAGATGCCCATCACCCAACGGAGCATTTTCTTTGACGTGGCGTTCAGCTGACGTTTAGTTATATTTTCGGCTAACTGGTATGCAATTCCATACAATACAACTGATAACATTGTTGGACACATTAAGGCAATAACATCACCAGCACCTCCTTCATCCTGAGTTTAAGAATCCATCGAGCTACGCCAGAGAGCCAGTCGTCTTGTGTAAAAGGAACTAGCACGCTACCAGAAAAGATTGTGTAACTCTTCCTCTCATTGGTTCATTGAGGCATTATAGCATTTATTTCTCATAATATATATATGCAGAGAAAAAACTCTTCCCCCAGAAGGAAGTCTCACATGAGGACAAAGTATATTAAATGGATTTATGGCTATATAAATGATTTCCCAATATGGATATTGAACCTTTCAAGGCTTTGAGGACCACATTTTTTGTCAACGACACTGATAGTTTTAATCTTGAGCGGAATTCTTCGAACAACTTACGAACTGTTCCTCTTGCAACGATTATGAGCCGTGTAACCTCGATATTATCCAGTCCATATTCACGTCGGTATTCAGGTTGCATTTATCCTTTCTCGTACTTCATCGCTGATACCATCATCGCTCTGCAAACGATATCCAATGTACTTGAAGCTTTATGCTTTAATTAAATTATATCTGATGACTTGTATGGCACCATCACTCGGATTTGTCTCAAGGTATGTCATCTTCATGACGTTCAAAAGTAGGCCATTAGGAGAGGTGGTTACTCCATTCTTCGACATGGCGTTGTAGATTCGATCGGGTGACGTCTGGGAGCGTAACATCGCCCGCATACAGGAGGTCAATGAAACGCTTCGTTGGTGTCCACGATGGGAGCAAGTGCAGTCGGGATAGTGCTAGTGCCGAGCCTTGGAGGACGCTGGCATTCACCAGAAAGCTTTCCGAAGTTTCAATTAAATTGTATTATTTTCGTTTTCTCCTCCATTGGATGTGAAAATAGGAGTTAATGGTACCTTTGTTAAGTATATTCAAATCACTATCTCACAGAGACCTCCTTCCCCTGGGTTCCACCAGCGAGCCAATGGTCTTGAATGCAAGAAACTAGCACGCAAACCAGAAAATCTTGTCTAACTATTCCTCTCGATGCTTCTCAACTGATGTGCATGAATCCGAAATAATTGATCTGCTATATTAAAACTACCAAATCGCCGTTCTCTTTCCAAAGCATCCCAAATGTATCACCATTAATGTTAAGTATCCCAGTATTCTTCATGTTCTACAACTATATTCCCACTTTTATCCTATCGTAATTTTTCCTTTTTAATCAGTGCTTTTTTATTACACATTTCGTTCCCAGCAGAGGAAATAATCCCAGCTCACATTGGTGGAGAGTTAGCGAAGTGACCATTAAGGTAATGTGCTACGAGTGCGGACCTGAGATAAAAATCTATTGGAATGGTCTGAATTAAAATGCGCGAAATCACTCCCTTGGTGGAATACACACGCTGAGAGAATGTTTAACTTTATAACCATCCCACTGCTTGCCTCAGACTACCATTGCTATAAGTCCGGGTAAACAACTTTCCTGCCGCACATCGACTGTTAATTGGACTGAAAAAAGCACTGGAAACAAACATTCTGTATTCGTATACATTCTATTCTTTCTCTGAATTAGGCATGTACCTTGTATACGGCTCAGATTTGGTAAGTGTTTTATGTTGCTTTGACACTGGAAATTCTTTTCTTACATGCTTACGGGTTTAATTTTGTACGTTTACTGGTAATATTATGATGACGAACCATTTATTAGTAGGACAGATTTGGGTTGTGGAGTATTACGGTACTTTAGAAGTTATGATATCGGTCGGAATGATAGACCATGCTTGGAAATTGTACGTTATTGGTTTGAAGGACAGGTTCCGAAACTATAACCTCTGGAAAGAACTATAGTGAAGTGAATGGAAATGTTCAGAATGAGAGGTAAGCGAAATATCGCGCAGATAATCTGTCGACCTGTACGCACCAGAACAGTGCATGTTATAAGTCTCATTCAGTACTGACGGCTATCACTTTACAATAGAAAAATCTTTATATTATCCTCCTTTACAATACAAAAGTGTTCGTCATTTTTAAGATGGGACAATGTCTAACTAGACATGTTTCGGCTTTTATAAAGGCCATCTTCAGTAGGAACTTAAAATATTACATGTACACAATAACAAATGAAACACTGAGAAAATTGTGTAGAATTAAAAGAACAATGAGCATGATTGGAACTTAAAAGACATGTGTTGATATTGACGTGAAAAGTCCTCTCGTCTATACTTCTCTGGTTAAAATACAGACTTTTTCTTAGTCCTTTAAAAATGGAAAATCTATTTTCGAAGGTGCCGATATTCTGTTAGTGGGACAGATGGAATCAATTGCTGGTGCGATATCTTAGGGTTTCACAATTGTGTTGCTCAAAGTAGTGAAATCGTCAATAGGGGGATTGTGTATACTGTAAGTAAGTAAGTAAGTAAGTAATTAAGAGTAATGATAAGAATGATTACATCGCTGTCACTACTATGAGCAACAGAGTAGTGAAACCGTAGATATCACACGACGAATTGATTCTAGCTGCTGCATTAACAATGGCTCCTTGGAAGATATATTTTCCTTTTTAAAAAGGACTAAAATGGTTTTTACTCTAACCAGAAAAGTTTAGACGAGAGGACTCTTAACCTCAAAATCAACATTTACCCTTTAATAAAATGTCAATCATTATCATTTTTCTTTTACTTCTACAAAATTTTCTCAGTGTTTTATTTGTTAATATGTATATGTAATATTTTAAGTTTCAACTGAAGATGGCTTTTAGATGAACCGAAGCAAGTCTATTTACAAATTGTTCCATCTAACACAGATGGACACTTTTGTATTGAAAAGGAGGATAGTATAAACATTTTTCTATTGTAAAACGCACCAGAACAAACAAGGTTGTTGGCCGTGTGTTAGATAAAGTTATGTAGACGTCAAAGAAAATTAAACGGCGTAAAAGAAAATACTTACATACTGGAATTACTAAAGTCCATCGTACTGTGGAAGATACTGGTGCACATTTTCATCAATGCTACTATTTTGTGTGTGTTTGCTTGCAGCACTGTGGACATGTTTTAGTAAATCTGTATTATGATCCACATTACCACGGATGGTTGGTGATTAGCGTCATGTTCTGCTTGACGATCATATACTGTAAGCAAGCAAATAATTTGCTTTCTGGGCTGCGAAAAGCCCGCCGAGTACGAATAAAGCCTGCTTCGTTAAAACAAAGCAATCATGTTGACGGCAGCTTCAGGTCATATCGTCTTTGGACATTTAAGATGGCGATGATATCTCAATGAGAGTAACTGCTAAGAGGTACAGGAAGCAGATCATAATTCAGTTCAGCCGAGTTCGGTAGCTGTACTCCCTTAAGTGCGGACAGAATCTAGTATTCGGGAGATAGTGGGTTCGAACCCTACTCTCGGCAGCCCTGAAAATGCTTTCCCGTGGTTTCCCATTTCCACCCCAGGCAAATGCTGGGGATGTACCTTAGTTAAGGCCATGGCCGCTTCCTTCTCACTCCCAGCCATTTCCTGTCCCATCGTCGCCATTAAGTCGGTGCGAAGTAAAGCAACTTGTAAAAATAATAAGTTCATAATTCGATATTTTTGAGATTTACAGCAAGACAGGGTCACCACACACATAGCCCAGTGAAAGAGAGCACTGTTAGCGGAATTGATTCAAGAACGCCCCTGTGTCTAGAAGAAATGCTTCTCCTTTTCCAATTAAAAGTCCAAATCTGACGATATGAGAAATAATATTTCACACTCGTAACATGAACACTGCACTAACTAAATGAAAACATCGACTCAGTGACAGGAGATGTAAATCCTGAAAAGTGCTCCCATAAAATGTGTCCAGTTTTTGAACATATGGGATTTGCTTTTCTTAGTGACGTAATTCATGGAGAGCTTCTTTTTTATCGTATGACTTTCAGTGCCGGGAGTGTCCGAGGACGTGTTCGGCTTACCTAGTGCAGGTCTTTCTTTTAAACGACCATGGGCGACCTGTGCGTCTGGATATAGAATAATACTAATAATAATTATTTTATTTTGTTTTTACATCCCACTGAATACTTTTACGGGTTTCCGCGACGTCTAGGTGCCGGAATTTAGTTCCGCTGGAGTTCTTTTACGTTCCAGTAAATCTACCGACATGTAATTGAGCACACTCAGGCCGGCGATATGGAATGATGATAAGTTAGGGAGAGGTGGAACCTGAGTTAACACATTGCCATCTCCTGTCGCGTAACACCAAGGAGTCTGCTCACGGATTTAAGTTCCCATCAACAGCGTCATGTAGCCTCACTCTCTATGAACACTGCTGAGAGGTTTGGAATAGAATCCAGGCTTTTGGAAAGCTGTAAGGTGGTTAGAAATTGTTTTTTTTTTTTTTTTTGCTAGGGGCTTTACGTCGCACCGACACAGATAGGTCTTATGGCGACGATGGGACAGGAAAGGCCTAGGAGTTGGAAGGAAGCGGCCGTGGCCTTAATTAAGGTACAGCCCCAGCATTTGCCTGGTGTGAAAATGGGAAACCACGGAAAACCATTTTCAGGGCTGCCGATAGTGGGATTCGAACCTACTATCTCCCGGATGCAAGCTCACAGCCGCGCGCCTCTACGCGCACGGCCAACTCGCCCGGTGTTAGAAATTGTATACCACCACTTTTCCTTCCCTGTCGGCCAACTGTGTTAAGGTGAAAATATTTTCTACCAGCAGGACTCGAACCGGCTAACCACGATCTTGATGCCTTAACTATCATGGTCACCAAGTGGGCTGTGGAGAACATGTTGAGCGACAAACATACCTTCATTGACACTGTTTCGAATAAGTTACCTTTTCCTCTTCTGCCCCAGCCTCTTTAACGAAATTATTCGCAATCTAGATACGTCAGTCAAGAGCCTTGACATATGGAAATTAGGAGTTAGGAGCTAATGATCTCCTCAATTAATCTTTAACGCAGCAATTACAATGCATGCTGATATTCCACGTAGCTACGAAAGGCATTAGTGCATTATGGTCGAATATCCCATCATAAAGTCCGGCAATGCCATCGAAGATAATTTCTTAGATATTTTCAAAAACTATACAGGGGAAGGAGAAATGTCGTCAAATAATAACAACAAATAACTTCTTCTCCCTACCGTTTATCCCGCGTAATAGTAGGGTCCGCTTTTCTGCACTTCACTTCCCATCGCTTCCGATCCATGGCGTCAACTTCAGTAATGCCTACCCAGCACATGCCCTCCCTTTGTGCGTCAAGCCTTCTTTTTCTTGACAACAAATAACAAATAGGATGAGGATAACTGAATTAGTATGGGTACCAATTGTTTAACTCACAATTTTCAACGAGGTTCAAATGATGCTAACTTCGTTTAATTAACTAATACCTTGTACACAATGTGTTTAATAAATTATATATATATACAAAATGGAGCAAGGCGGAGCTGAGTGGCTCAGACGGTTGAGGCGCAGGCCTTCTGTCCCCAATGTGGCAGGTTCGATCCTGGTTCAGTCCGGTGGTATTTGAAGGTGCTCGAATACGTCAGGCTCGTGTCAGTAGATTTACTGGCACGTAAAAGAACCCTGTGGGACTAAATTCCGGCACCTCGGCGTCTCCGAAAATCGTAAATGTAGTTAGTGGGACGTAAATCAAATAACATTATAATTTATTATTATTATTATTATTATTATTATTATTACAGTATTATTATTATTATTATTATTATTATTATTATTATTATTATTATTATTATTATTATTAAAACGGAGCAAGCAATGTAATGTTGTTTTAGACGAGGCTTGGGGCCAAATGCCTCAAAGGGACATCTCACGACGTCCTAAATACCACGTACATTGCGAAAACCACATTTTTGGTGTCTAATAGTCAGTGACTGGAAATTAATTTTTTCAGTACAATTCAAACATGGAATTCGTGGTTAATTCGTGGTTACGTCTCGAAACTCACGGGTCTCAAAACTCACGGGCTAAAATTAATAACAAATAGTATCAAAACACAAGATTGCAAAGTGGTAGCTAAATAAACATTCTAATGAGTCTCAAAATTTACGACTCCGGACAGCAGGTGCCTGCGATGACCGTAGTAGGGATGTAGTGCGCGTTGATTCATGCACCAGGCCACTCCGGGGACAACACACCATTACAGGGACAAAATACCTCATATTACCTTTAAGACCAGAGCAAATAATAATAATAATAATAATAATAATAATAATAATAATAATAATAATAATAATAATAATAATTGTACCGGGAGGTACACCTCTATGCTGCACATTTAAATCTTGCGCCTAAAAGAACTCCTCTACTGGAGGAACCGTGAACTTGAAACTATACCTTCTTAAACCTTTACTCAGAAGATGTCACTACAGAAATCTGATGAAATTTTGTTATCGTTAAGTTTCCTGTACTGTGTGAATTTCTATTTGTTTTGTTTGCCTTTCATCAAGAAATTTGGACTTTTTTCAATAGATGTCACTGCTAAAAAGTATGATCATGGACCCTGGTGCGAAGTGAAATAACTGTTGATTTAAAGAAGTGTTGTATTCATAAGTTTTTTACTAAATGGTATTCAATTATTTTTGGGTTGGCAATATTTATCTTTTCTTTCCGCCAGTTTTGAATCTAGCCAATTCCTAATTTCTGCAATTAATTTTCCGCCTATCACCGGCTTCTTCCTCGATTCTGAGTGTTACTTTTGAATTTAACCAATAAAGTGAGAGGATGGCTGGTTAATTCATGAAAGGTCTCTAACTTTCCCCGGGGGTTTATAAACTGCGGATTTTCACGTCTCTTGGCCATTTGATCGTCATCTAACTAAGTGTGTGCGTCAAGCAGGAGGCAGGAGGCGCCTCTTTCATCAGGCAGCAGTTCCTCAGCAAGGTAATGGCCATCCAGCATCTTACTTTTTTGCTAGCTCCGCAGTTTAACCCGAGGGAAAGGTTCGAAACTTTAACTATGTAACCAACTTCTCAAAAATGTAAATCTCCTTTCGGCTCATGTAAAAATTTCATAATCTTTAACTGTAAATCGGGGATAGAGAGTGATGTACCCTCTCGAGCTCCCCTTCATCTTGGTTTGAGGTGAATACGTTTATTGCTTTTTTCATTCTGTCGTATGGTAAATTACTTTCTTATACGAGTCACCTCCATAGTTTGGGAATAGCCCCTGTTTCATCGGCCTAGTGCCCCTTAAGTTTTAAGAATTCATATCTAGGAGCGCAAGTATTCGCCTCCTCTCATTTTGTGTTCGAGCCATTTATTTAACTGTTCTTTCTTTTTACACGAAGGCTCTATAGGTTGGGTACGCGATACCCCTGCTTCTATTTATGTAAGTTGGACCATGGAAGGCCAAAAGGTGTAAGATATTTTTAGTGTTGCCTGGAGTAGGCTTGAGAACTGTGAGCACGATCGCTCTTTTCTAGTGTTGTAAAAATGCCTCTGGGAGGCTTGATATTGTGCGTTGGGAGCAAGCGCTCCACGTACGGAGGATATTTCTGCCCTTGTGTAAATTTTGTTTTGGTAAATTTGAGCTAGGAGCTCGAAAAATTGTAAAACTAGGGGCTTGTAGCCCAAGAGAGTTAATGTACTGTAATCTTGGATTTTTCTATTTTTGTCATTGTATCTCACTAAGTCAGAATTTGTTAACTTGTTGCTTTTCAAAAATATAACCTTCCATTTCAATTTTAAATTCTCTTGACATTGTAGTTAGACCCATTCACTCCGGCTCCTTTCACCTCTGCGTTCCACGGGTAACTCCGGAATAATAATAATAATAATAATAATAATAATAATAATAATAATACACCTACGACTCTTTCATTCACCAAATATAATTTTCCGCTCTGGGTTGGGGTGGCAAAATAACATCCACATTATCCCCTGGTTATCGCAAGTTTGACTATAGAGGCCCCCAAGGGCTCTTAAATTATTTAAGGACAGGCTAGATAAACAACGTACAGCAATCCGCCACCATGGTGACCACCCTGATTGATTGATTGATTGATTGATTGATTGATTGATTGATTGATTGATTGATTGATTGATTGATTGATTGATTGATTGATTGATTGATTGATTGATTGATTGATTGATTGATTGATTGATTGATTGATTGATTGATTGATTGATTGATTGATTGATTGATTGATTGATTGATTGATTGATTGATTGATTGATTGATTGATTGATTGATTGATTGATTGATTGATTGATTGATTGATTGATTGATTGATTGATTGATTGATTGATTGATTGATTGATTGATTGATTGATTGTGCTTGGGTTGGCGAATACGGGGCCCTTAGTTAAATCCAAGCATTGCTTCCACTCACTTCTGGCATGCTAACAGACTTTCCTTGGTCAACTCTTGTTCTTTTGCGACTGCGATGGTATTAGGTTTCTCAGGCCTAGGCAGTCTTCCATTTTCATGCCCTTCGTGGACCTTGTCTTTCTTTGCTCCATACCTTCATTTTTCAGAGTGCTTTTCCCTCTGATTAATATTAATGGAGGCTGGCTGCACAGGTGCACTCCCTCTTAAAACAGTAATCACCACCGCGACCACCTTTTCCTTCATTGTTTTCAACCCTTATTGATTTGTATTGACCATTTCCACATTTTCTTGACAGGGGAAAACACCACTATCATAAAATATCATCATCATCATCATCATCATTAGCGCTCTGGAGTCATTTTTGAAGTAATTTAACGACAGAACGTCAAAGAAAGCGATTAGCGACTTCGCCATATTTTAGATAACATTCTGAAGAATTTTAATTTATTACTTGATAAATTTGGTGAGTCAAGTACCAACTGTATGCATAAGTATTTTCCGGTTTCACTAATAGATGGCGCCAGCGAACAGTACGCAGCGTATGAATTTGGTCCATACGTGAGTTTGTTGGTCTGGCATTAACTTATCAACACACACAAGTTGAGTCCGCCAAACAATAGCGCCTGTATTGTATCGTTGAGTGATCATGTCAACGTCTGTGCCTGAAAAAGAAAATTTGAGGCACGCTTTGCTTTTCTTATTTAATCAGAATACAAATGCTGTGGAAAATCATCGTTTGCTGGTAGAAAGATATGGTGAACACGCTCCATCGATCAGAACATCTGAGACATAGTTTCGACAATATAAACGTGGTGACTTCAATGTCAACTCTTGAAGCCTGGTGAAACCGTTAATGCACAACGCCATCGACAACAAATGATCAATTTAAATCACGCATTGATCGAAAGACGACAATGCGCCGTCTCACACAGCAAAACCAGTAAAGGACACCTTGAATTCACTTGAATGGGACATACTTCTGCACCCGCCGTACTGCCCCGAACTGGCGCCGTCTGATTATCACCTCTTCGCATCAATGGGGCACGCGCTCACAGGGCAGCAATTCAGCAATTTCGAGGAAGTTGGAAAATGGCTCGAGGAATGGTTTGCCGCAAAAGGCAAGCAGATTTTGCGGCATGGTATTCATAACATACCTGAAATATGGTTGTGTGAAGTCGATGGCCAATATTTTGAATAAACAAAAATGAATTTCCCTTGAAAATTACGGCAAAAACTAATGCATATACCTTGTAGTCAATACTGTATAGCATTGCACTTCGTGTAACCACGCGGGCGCGTGACGCAATACATTAATCTATACATTTTAAGTAACGACATCTGAGAATGTATGACTCATTCATACGTGTAGAACATGAGTTCATAATATTTTCGGAAAGTTTATCAGAAACCGCCCGTCGTAACTACTCACTTCCTGTAAGAATATGGAGATCGGTAATTTTAATTTTCTTGCAATGAGATTCATGAGCTGATGATAACATTAGGATTATTTTTCATTCAGTTATCTCGAAAGCATTCACTATTCAATTTTCCGAGTGATTCTAACGGAATTTTAAATGAATAATCGAAAACTTAAACAAATGGAAATATCGAATAATCGAAAAATGAAACCGTCGAATAAGTGATTATTTTGTATTTGATTATCCCATCAAATGAATCTCTAAATGAGTGAATTAACAGTCGTAATCTTTAATATCTGTATAATCATGTTATTTATTTAAGTAAGTACCGTCTTCTGGCCGCATAATAGAACGAAGCCACGGTACTACCAATTAAAACTTTTAACTATCAAAAAGTAATATTCCTATAATATTCTCTCCTCCGGCTCCGTGGATACATGGTTACCTTGCTGGCATTTCGTCCATGGCGTCCAGGGGGTCCCGAGTTCGATTCCCGGCCGGGATTTCAACTTTCATTTGTTAATTCCTGTGGCTCGGGAACTGGGTATTCGTGCCGTCATCAGCATTAGACCTTATGGATTGGAAGAAAGGTGAATTTCTATTTTTCGTAAGAGTTCATCTATCAGCTTCTTTCAATCGATTATACATCCGACACACTTAAGCCGATAAATTTGTTCATGATGCATCCTATTATTCTACGCGAGATAACTGAATGATACCTGAAACCCAGTCGATTATTTAAATAAACGGATGGAAGTTATTAGTTTATCACATCACCAGTAGGTTGGGTATTAAATACCCCTGTGTTATCATTTTCCAATTGTAAGTGGTGCCTTTAGACGCCAGAAATTGTAAGTTGATGTTGCCTTGAGAAGGCTTGGAAAACTGAGAGCCTGTTTCCTCTTTTTCAAAGTTTTTGTAAGATTAATGAATGCCTCTTGAAGGTTAGATGTTGTAATTTTCGGAGCAAGTGCTCTTTGAATTTGATTTCTGCCCTTGTGTAAATTTGTGCTCTTTTGTAAATTTGAGCTAGGAGCTCAGGAAAAGTAAAGCGAGTGCTTGAGGAACAGGATCTGTTAAAACCACTAATCTTTCCATTCCTAGACTTGTTTTATGATTGCTACTTGTACCTGTAATATTGTCATGAAAAAATTATTGAGTTTTAAAGTTCTGAAAATATAACCTTCAGTTCAAGTTTTAAATTCTATTCTTGACATTGTAGTTAGACCCATTCACCCCGGCACCTTCTTTCACCTCTGCGTTCCACAGATACCCCGGAATAATAATAATAATAATGATAATAATAATAATAATAATAATAATAATAATAATAATAATAATAATAATAATAATAATAATAATAATAATAATAATACTGGCTTTACCTCCCACTAGGGGTAGACCAAGGTATGAATATGACAAGCAGATTAGAGCAGATGTGGGATGCAATAGTTACGTGGAAATGAAAAGGTTAGCACAGGATAGGGTGGCATGGAGAGCTGCATCAAACCAGTCTATGGACTGATGACTCAAACACACCTTTTTTTACGGTTTTCGAAGAAGCCTAGGTGCCGGAATTTAGTGCCACAGGAGTTCTTTTACGTGCCAGTAAATATACTGACACGAGCCTGACGTATTTGAACACCTTCATATACCTCCGGTTTAAGCCAGGATCGAACCTGCCAGGTTGGGATCAGAAGGCCAGCGCCTCAACCGTCTGAGCCACTCAGCCCGGCTGAGAATATTTATGATAGAAAGGGCTTATACAAAAAAAAGGCACTATAACACAGCAGAAGCAGCCGTAATATCTGTACGCGAGCGAATGTTTAGTATTAAATTATGGATTAGATAAGCTTAAAATATTAGAAACAATAATTATTAGAAAGTACGGAATTGTTGAAATTAGAAAATAATAAGAAAATCTATGCGAACAAAGAAAACATAACGGAAACAATAATAAAAATTCTATCCTTAGGATGGAAGAAAAATGTACGAAAACGGTATTAAAATACTTTTTGCAAAAATTGTCCACAACAACCTGGATTCAGAAAGTCAAGAAAGATTTGAAAGGCAATATGATAAGAGAACAGGAAATCATACAAAAAGGCTTTCTAAAATGTGTTAAATATGCAATGAATTCAGAACAAAAGGGAAGAGAAAACTGGTGCAAAGTTGTCTAAGGAGGTAGAGAACACAGCGGAAGGATAAAAGACTAATGGAAAGAAAGGAAGAGAAAATGTTAGGGGTTGAGGAAATCAAATTAGCATGTGGTTTGTAGCAGGCCATAGCGGGAAGAGATAATAATAATAATAATAATAATAATAATAATAATAATAATATTAATAATATTAATATTAATAATAATAATAATTAAGTAATATCGTGAATCACAGAGGTGTAAGAAGCTGCCGGGGAGAATGGGCGGACAAGGAATTAACCAGCGAAAAAGTTAACACAATAAATTTTGATATTTTATTTCTTTCCCATTTTTAGTTTAAAATTGGATAGATAGCAAATTTAGAACAAATAATAGTTAAATAGAACAACAATTAGCTCGTAGGTTCCAACAACAATGACTTAAAGTCCAAAAAATCAGGTACAACTTGAGAGAATAAGTTACAAATACTAATTTTCACAGAAAAGAGCTGGATTGCTCTTGCCAGATACAACATTTATAAGAGCACTATTTGCTCCTATCCTTCACACTACTGTACAAGGGAGTCTGGGCTCCAGCTATCATACTCCAGCCACACAGGGGTATCAGCTTTTAATAGCGCCCTTACAACCTGTAAATTATTCTTAGTTGAAGTATTTACACATCGTCGCCCTGATGTGGGATTATTTATGGCTCAACGGGTTTTTACACACTGGTCCATAAACAATTACCGAATAAAAAGGGGTAATGAGTGCCCATACTAAATAGTCTTAATGTAAAAAAAAAAGTTTAACATGATTGGCTATGACAAAAGACGAGGCGGTGAAATATTTGCAGTCCGTCTAGAATATTTTAAAACCCTAAATGGGCTTGTGGCCCAAAGACACGTGGGCTAAGCCTGTTCTACGCTAGGGCGACTAAAAAGAAACAAATTCCAAAAGAGTGGTAAGAATTTAGGTGATTAGAAACATTAGTCACCCCATATCAAGTTCGATGGGAATTAACAGAGGGTAACCACTCTTTGTTCCATTACATTATATATTTCCCAAAAGGGAATAGAGCAGAGTCTTCAGACCGGCCGAAAATTCTATATTTAAACCACCAGGGTTAGAAATTTACGTAAAATAAGAGTTTTGAAACCTTCGCCTCAAGCTACTTGCCGGAGCTATTACATGTTATGAACATTTTGCCATTACCTTGAGTTGCTGGGCCTTCCGAACGCCGACCGCGCCCCATGCCCCCGAAGAATATGCCGCACTCAATAAACTGGAGCGATGAAGATGAAAATACGGCTCTAAAGCGCCCAGATTTTATAGTATTTCGAGAGGAAAAATCCAGAACTCTTTACAGATAGGCTGGATTTCAGTACACACACCCAATTTTAATTGGCTAACGAAAATATTTACAAATTTCTGATTGGTTGATAGCTACTAAAGAAGGGAGCAGCATAAGTGTAAACAACTTTGATACATAAGAAAGAGACAATCCTAAGAATCATGTTGACAAACCTCAAAGTTAAGAACTTCTTTATGGAATAATTACACGAGGCACTTACTATATTGTTTTACACATTATTCTTGTACCTCCGGGTGTGGTTCACATTTTACTTTTGAAGGTGGTGACGTGTAACTAGTGTCTTGTTCCACCGTCCACCGTTTGGTAGCAGCACACGCACAGGAAGCAACGAATACACTCGTTCATAGCCATTTCATAACAACACTGTCAGCGTAGGAGCAAACAACATGGAAAACAACCGTCAGGGAGAGCGCTAAACAACTTTGTTCCTATGGAAAGAAGGCGTGACCACTGCAGAAATTCATCGGCGCCTGGTGGCAGTCTGTGGAGAATATGTGCCGTCACGGAAGACAGTTCACAACCTTGTGGAAGGTTTGAAAACAGGGCGTACATCGGTGGACAAGGGAACCAGTTCTGGAGGGAATGTGACAGTGTCAACACCAGCCAACATTTCTCAGGTCGAACAGACCATCCAAGGAGACAAATGCATCACATTTACGGAAATGGAGGCAGCCACGGGAATTAGCCGAAACATCCTGCAGCGGAACGTACACGGCCACTTACAGTTGGGGAAGGTATCATCCACGTGGGTACCTAGACTCTTGTCTGCAGACGAAAAGCAGAGGCGTGTGGACGTGTGCAGAGAACTTTTGCACCGCCATTTTCAAGAGCCAGCCGACTTCATGGCTAGGCTTGTGACTGCTGATAAGACATGGCTCCATTACCATGAGCCACAAACGAAACGACAATCGATGCAATGGAAGCATATGGGTAGTCCACCGCCAAAGAAATGTCGAACAGTGCCATCAGTTGGCAAGTGAATGGCGACAGTGTTCTGGGACACAAAGGGCAACATCCTCATTGACTGGCTGGAATTTGGGGCCACGATTATCAGTGCAGCGTATGTGGCAACCCTTAAGCACTTACGTCGTGCCATTCAAACTAAGCGGCCAGTAAAATGGGCTAAAGGTGTGCTTCTGCAACATGACAATGCCTGCCCCCACACTAGCTGAGAGACCACCGCTGCCATTGATCAAATAGGATTCACGGTGCTGCCACACCTACCATACCCTCCCGACTTGGCACCTAGTGATTATCACCCGTCCGGGAACATGAAGAAACCTCTGCGTGGTCGCCGTTTTGCAGATTTTGAGAACTGGACACAGCTGCCAAGGCATGGGTACGCAGCACTCCGAAAGAATGGTTTCAGGAATGTCTGGTGATTGACACATCGATGGCAAAAGTTCATACAGTTATAAGGAGATTGTGTTGAGAAGGTGGACGTAACAAATGATGTGTAATGTACTTCATTTAGGTACATAAAAAATAAAGTTTAAAACGATATAGTACGCCCTTCGTGGTTTATACCGCAAGATGGAGCAATTATACCTACAGTAGAGACATCTAACAATTGAAAACCAAACTATTTAGTACTACATCAGTTTAAGTTAGATAACCTAGATGGCCTTATAGAAGGCGTGCAGTTTAACTGACCGGAGAAGGTGTACCCCCGGTACAATAATAATAATAATAATAATAATAATAATAATAATAATAATACGGCCACATCTAATATGTGCGTATATTTTGTTTCGAGGCCATTTAGGCTACCTACTTGTCAATTATGTCATTCCGCTTCACTCTACCAGATGGCAAAAACCTACAATTCTTTTGGAAGACCCAACTTTCTCTTGCACTTTTCGCACACCTGTGGAATTCTCTGGTGCGACTCTGTCGCAAATATGGATTTGGTACTGTTTTAAAGGCATCCTTCCTGACGCCAGTCCTATGTGGACAACTATTGCGGGTTTCTGTGGCGGTTGATAGTGTGGAGTGTTGTCTGAATATGAAGAGGAGAGTGTTGTGAAAAACACAAACTCCCTGTCCCCGAGCCAAAAGAATCAACCAACTGCGATTAAAATCCGAGGCTGGCTCGGAAATTGAACCCTCGACCCTCTGAACCGATAGCCTCAACACTGACAGTTCAGCCAAGGAGTCACACTTCTGCGAGATTTATGACTGAGTTTAATTAAATTAGTCAGGTAATCAGCAATTGTGTCACCAGCGATCTTTTACATGCCGACATCGTACGATATATGGAGCGCCAAGTGGATTTTACTCCGCCCTCCGAAAAGCAGACATCTGCCGGGTTTGAACCGAAGACCTTGGGATAGAGAGGCCGACACTCTACCACTGATCCACAGTGGAAGGCAAAGCACGAAATTATTATTCATCTTCTTCCTATTACTGTTGTTGTTGGTGTTGTTGTAGTGGTTTAACCCGATGAGTGCTACGCCCGCCTATAGACGGGCTGACTCGGCCGGTCCAGCAGTGTTACGCCCGTCTATAGACGGTGCACAAAAATTTTAATTTATTTGAGTTTCCCAGTTCACACTTGAGTGCCGATTCGATCTCTGGCATATCCTGCCATCTGGTGGGCATTATGTAGAACTAATTGATAACTGCTTATAGCTAAGGGAAGTAACTTGTAGAGCTGTTTGTAGATGTATGCGGAATTCATCTATGATATAAACAAACATGGCGGAACAACAAGCTACAGTTGCTCTTGCAGTGATTTTATTTCGGATCAAAGAATCTTTCAGTTATTAACCACAGCGGAAAGTGATGATGAAGATGATGAATTTAATGAATTGTTAAGCGATTTTGAAAGTGAGAGTGATACAGAGAGTGCTGGAAATATTTTAAGTGAGAAAGAAACTGAGCCACCTTCTAAACGAAAGAAGAAAAACACGTTGAGTTCGAAAGCTATTTTATCACTATTTTCGTGGCGGACGGATGATTTTTCTCCACCAGACTTTCAAGAAACTGTGCCATACTCTGGGAGCCAAGTAGTGTTTGATGACAATCCCAAATTCATCGATTTTTCTAAAACTGCTTTTGCCAGTGGAGTTGGTGCAGCTGGTTGAACAAATCGGAATCACAAACAACCGGTGGAAAATATGAACTCTTACCACATTCCAGGATTAGAATTTTTTTTTAATATCTACTTATGTACTTGTACGGCGTTACATGTATTAGTTGCATACAGACTTTGGGAAATCATTTTATTTTGGGCAGAGGTAGGATTTTACATTTGCATTCATATTTATAAAGGACAAACATTTATAAATATTTTAAGCTAATCACCTCACTGATAAATTACGAATTGAGGCTTCTAAACATTTTTTACATAGGAAAAAAACTCAGCACTGAGATACCAAACAATCAACTGGCAACTTAGCACTTACAAGGTTTTCCCCGTGACTTATCAATGGTTTTCGGAAATTCTAGAATGGGAAAAGGATAAAATTGGAAGGTATTAGCCGTGCCCTTAAGTAAGGGAAAGTTCTCCCATTTGCCTGGTGTAGAAATGAGAACCCACGGAAAAATCTTCAAGGCAGCCAACGGTATAATTCGAACCAACTGCCTCCAGAATGCAATCTCAGAGCTTCAAGACCCGAACTCCGGTGCCAAGTCTCTAGGTAGATGTGATTTTATATGAAGAACAAGCAGTCGGTCGGGGATAAGCTGGTCAATATCTGAGAGAGACACTCTCTGACACAAACTTAGTAGTTTATGTCGGTCGGGTCCGGGAGGGTCGCTATAACTGATGTGCACCTCAAAGACAAGCTCAGCATTATCAAATGTTAATATTTCACGTGGCTCAACTTATAATGTTGAACTAACGGGCAATCGATAAAGAAGGGATGGTTATAGGCGTACGGGAGGGAGAAGGCTGAATTCAGTTCACTACGAGAGAATGTCACGCGCAGTCCAGCATTACAATGGGCCCGGACGCGGTTATATCCTGCTTGCCAGCCCGCCTGACTGACTGACCTTTTACTCCCGCACATATCGTGCACTCTGTTCATAAATTAGCGACTGTAATAAACTTACAATTAAGCTCAAAATGAAGTCACAAAGATCAGAATTGTTATCCATATTATTTTTATTTTATCTTAATAACTAGCAAGATACCCGTGCTTCGCTACGGTATTATACTGAAATTTATAATTGAATGCTTATTGTTTTAGATATATAATCCGCCGAAATTCGCGGTCTGACTCGTTTTCTGCGAGAACCCACAAAAATTCCCGATCTGACTCGTTTTCTATTAGATTACGGCATGTTTCCTCCCATTTTTCAATCTTCTTTTCCAGCAATCGATTTCGTACTTCCCGGGCTAGGCTCAGGTATTCCTCCCGGTCAGTTCGGTCCGTAAATCTTTGCCATCTTTTCCTATAATCATTTTTAATATGGATAAAATCCTTCAGGAGATCCGGCGTGGTGTCATATTGGGTGCCTAGAAGGCACTGAACCCGCGGCCGGACTGCATTCTTAGTCATTACCCGTCCAGGAGCCGTTTCCAGCGCGGTCCGCACATTTGACGACGGTCCGGAACATTATTATTATTATTATTATTATTATTATTATTATTATTATTATTATTATTATTATTATTATTATTATTATTTTGTGTTGCTGGAATGGATGATGACAGGAAAACCGGAGTATCCGGAGAAAAACCTGTCCCGCCTCCGTTTTGTCCAGCACGAATGTCACATGGAGTGAACGGGATTTGAACCACGGAACCCAGCTGTGAGAGGCCGGCGCGCTGCCGAGGATCCTTATAAGTACATTAAGAACAGTAAAATCAATTGGTCTCACCTCCTTCTACACCCCACCGCCGTTAAGTTTATTTACCGGCACCCCCCCGCCCCAAAAAAATTAAAAGAAGGCTTGTTTCTTATGTTTAAAGAAGATTTCAAACACCAATGTTCACGTCTATTACCTTCAGTTTTGAGATATAAGTATCCCCATAAAAATAATTTACTTTTTTAACTTCATTTCACACTACTCCCCCCCCCTAAGTGAATTTTCCCGCAAAAAATACTTGTTTCTTTAATAGTAAAGGATCTTCTAAATACCAATTTTCACGACTCTAACTTCTTCAGTTTTTGATTTATGTGTCCTCATGAAAGGAATTCAACTCCTTTACACTCCCGCCCTCCAAGATGGTTTCCCCCCAAAACGCGTTTTTCTTTGTTTTTAAAGGAGATCCAAATACGAATTTTCACGTCTGTAACAACTTTAGTTTTTATTAGATGTATGTATTCTCATTCAATTAATTCAATTAATTTTTTGAATTCTTTCACCCCCCCCCCCCTTCATTGGATTTTCCGAGAATACGTGTTTCTTTATTTTTAAAGCAGATTGCAAATATCAAATTTCACGTCTGTAACATCTTCATTTTTGAGATATCAGTAGCCTAATTAAAAGAATTCAACACCATTTTCAGTCACTTTTACCCCCCCCCCTCCAGCCAAGTGGTATTTCCGAAAGCTAAAAATGCACGTTTCTTTGTGTTTTATAGAGATAAAAAACCATTTTTCACTTCTGTAACATGTTAAGTTTTTTGAGATAAACTGTAAAAATTCTCATTTTAAAATTTCACCCCTTTTGAGTTCCCCTTAAGTGGAGTTTCCAAACACAAATCACCTATGTTTCTTTAGATTTACAGGAGATTACAAACACCTACTTTTTACGTCTGTAACATTTAACGTTTCCAAGATATTCTGTAGATATAGTCTTTCAAAAATTCACCCAATTTGTCACTCCTGTTTAACCGCCATTAATTGGATTTTCCAAAACTAAAAAATACATGTTTCTTTATTTTTAAAGGAGATCCCATATACAAATTTTCAGTTCTGTAATATCTTTCGTTTCTGAGATATATGTATCCTCATTAAAGGCATTCAACCCATTTTTCACCCTTTTACACCCCTCCTATTGGGATTTACAGGAAACAAAAAATACGTTTTCCTTTATTTTTAGAGGACATTCTAACTACCAATTTTTACATCTCTAAATTTTAAAGTTTTAAGATAGACCGATTACAATAATTATTAGCCTACACGTTGGGGCATAGGAGCTAGGAATTTCATGCAGTAACATTATAAAATGTAATTCATTGAGCCTTTCCCGCGTCCAGGTACGACACAGCCATAAAATTCCGACAGTCAGATGTAATCTCAGGGTATCTCATTAAATAAGAAAAATATTTATTTTTTCTTGCAGGTTAGGCTTTACGTGAATTCTGAGAAAAACGCAGGGACCGCGGGCGATAATCACCGATGAACGTCTCCATCCTATCGCATAGAAGTATAAATTTATCGTCGACCGCATAATTCTAACGCAAATCGCATGATCAGCACCTTACAAACTAAGTCAATCTACTTACAACTACTACAAATTACCACTCACTGTATTATAAAATAATGAGAAAACATATTTATTAAACTAAGAAAACTAAGAAAGAATTGAGAACTCATGTCATTATAATCTTCCACAATCATTGCTCAAAATCAATAATAATTCGTTAAATTCAACATTTAAGTCAGCGCTGGCTTATTAACAAAATAATATGATATTTTGAATTCAATATTTCTGAAATGAACTCAAGTTATCTATAATCATCCTTAAAAAATAAACCAGTTATTCACATGCATCACTGCATCACAGTTACATCGTAATTAGAAAAACAGAATTCCTTCTTATAATTTATAAAGTTTGAAATCATGAAATCTGAATTCGTTAATGTAGAATATCATTGGTGAAGAAATGTATTATGATGACTGACGTGCTAAGGTTTCCATCCCTATTGCCTCTTAAATCACGGCTCCTAAAATAAGAAACCTTGTGCACAGAAACAAAACCCGGGTACTGATAAAGTAATACAAATGCTTAAAAAGCTATCAGGAATGGTATTATGAGTACACATATCTTAAGGGGAGTCATGACAGATTTTGAACTTATACAGTTTATCACTTATCAAAACTAGCATTAAAAAATACCTTATATTAATAAGATATAACCCCACACAAATTTCGGAGTTGATAAGTTAATTGGTTGCAAAGCTATTGACAAATATTATTTATATATTTTGATTGGAAAATACTTTTTGACTTTTTTTTGCTATTGTTCGACAGACTTGCCAAAAATACTCATATACTTAATAATTACTCTGAGGTTTACAGTCAGGTATAAACTATTGGAGATGATATAGATGTTGATTCCCATAGGGAACCTGAAATATTTGTCTCGAATGAGTAAATTTATAATACCAGGTTCGCTATGGGAATCAACATCTATATCATCTGATGGCCGAGCAGGCATCAATTTTTGGTATTGAGACAAAGTCTCTCATAGTGCATTGGCACTGCCGGTAGCTTCAAGTAGCCTACGCAGTGGCCTCCACGGTATGCACTAGCCATGCGTCTTGGTGGGTGTGCTATTTACCAACTGATGAGCCCCACTTACCACACTGGGGCGAAACGCTGGCAACCATGAATGAGTTAACTGGAAAATTTCTAATGTCCAATAACGGACCATTTATATTAATACTATTGGAGATATCACTTTTCAATTTTTCATTATTCATTCAATAGGAAAAAAATCTAGTTTCGTGCTATTTTAGGAGCAAAAATGTTAAGGTTATATTCATCTGTTAATAAAATGCTGAATTGCTTGTAATTCCTTTACATTCTCTGAAAATTTCAGGTAAATCTGATAAGAATTCCGTTGCAAGGAACATTTTACTCATGATAAACAGCTGAAAAATGTTAAGGTGGAAAAATGCAATTAAAAATTTTAAGAAACATACTTGCCTTGAAACAGCTCTGGGCTGTAAGTTACTCCCTCAGAAGACTTTCTCCTCTTATGCACAGCGTAGGCCTACTGCAAGGTAAATATATTCCAGCGGTATTATTGAAATTGTATTCCTAAAGAACATTGAAGCTCAGAAAAGGGTGTGAGCTTGCTCTATATAAGGCATACCGTTACCCTTTAAATCAGACACCTAGCGCTTTAGAAATGGCTTTATGGAAAATCCGATAATGGGATTTGAAATCAATCACTTACTACCGACCTGCATTTAGGACAGTCGCCCAGGTGGCAGATTTCCTAGCTGTTGTTTTCCTAGCCTTTTCATAAGTGATTAAAGAGGAAGAATTGTGGGAATTTTAAGGTTAAAATTGAAAATTTGATTCTTTAGTCAAAGCAATTTTCAGTCATGACTCCCATTAAGGGACTTCTTTTGACCGTTTACTTTGAGAAACTCTATGAACGTGATTCTCTGTCCTTTATTATTATGTTACTCGGTCCAATCCTATGGCAATATATATTTATTGTTGAAATATTGTTATAATACTGATTACGATTTGCAAACGCAGTGAAGTGCACAGTACCACTAATAATTCATAAGTCAGCTAGGAATGCACCCTGGATCAAAGCGGGATTCATTTTGGATTTTTTCTCTCATTTGTCCCGTATTAAATATACACAGAAAATAATTATAACCGGGACTTCGCAGCTCGGTTTAATATCGCCAACGTTTTACATTTTGAGCTCTCAGCGTGAGTGCTAAAGCAAATTATATTTGCTTGATATTCTCCCCTCTTATTCCACCTTTTTTAATTTAATCACATCTAAAACCTAGTTGGTGCTTCAATATTAGTCAAGACACCGCTGTAAGGTGTCGGATTCCTCGCATCTTAAGAATAATTCACAGTGGAGAGGCGTTACTTCAAACGAAGTGAGGACTGAGGATTACTGGCAGCTATGGAAAAGACTGTGGGTGCAAATCCGAGCGAGGTTGGTAACTTTTGAAGCTGGGGAATTTATAGCTCGTGTCGGTAGATTTACTGGCACGTAAAAGAACTCCTGTGGGACTAAATTCCGGCACCTCGGCGTCTCCGAAAATCGTGAAAGAGTAGTTAGTGGGACGTAAAACAAATAACATTATTATTACTAACGTATACATGTATCCATAAAACGTATCGTTATATTTTCTGGCTCCGTGGCTAAATAGCATGCTGGCCTTTCGTCACAGGGATCCCGGGTTCGATTCCCGGCAGGGGCAGGAATTTTAACCAGTTAGTTAGTTCTGCTGGCACGGCAGCTAGGTGTATGTGTCGTCTTCGTCATCATTTCATCTTCATCATGACGCGCAGCTCATCTACGGGCGTTAAATCAAAAGACCTGCATATGGCGAGCCGAACTTGTCCTCGGACGCTCCCAGCATTAAAAACCATACGCCATTTCATTTCATTTAATCGTTATATTCATATTGAGCGTTTGCTCAGTTGATTTTATACGGTATCTGATTAGATGTACAACTCGAATAGCATATAGGCTATGTCTTTAAATATTTGTTAGTCTGACATTTCTTGACAACCGACAGTATTTAGCGAAACTATGTGTGCAAGATTGATTCTAACATTGGATACAATATACCTCCTTGCTAAATTATTATTGTTAACGTGTTTAGTCCGTAGATTATTTTGATGTAGTCACTGTGTTGTCACGTATTCAACTCTTCCTGGCCATTACATCCTATATTCTAAGTAAATCTGTTCGCCGTTTCAATAACGAAATTGCCAGCGCTTTGGCCTGGTGTGGCACCACTGCAAGCCCCCTTTATTAGACAGTGCGCTGAGGGAGATACGTACGTCTACTTTATAAAAGCCTGCCTTTAGCTGTCAGTGACCGAAACAGCGTTGGCAAGATACCATGAACTGCGGAAATCCTACTTACGTCCAGTTTACATCTTTTATCGTATTAAGCGTCCGGCTCCATGGCTAAATGATTAGCGTGCTAGCCTTTGGTCACAGGGGTCCCAGGTTCGATTCCTGGCGGGGTCAGGAATTATAACAATAATTGATTAATTCCCCTGACACGGGGACTGGGTGTAATGTGCCGTCGTCATCATCTTTTCATCCACATCGCGACGCGAAGATCGCCTACGGGGGTCAAATCAAAAGACCTGCACCTCGCGAGCCGAAGTCCTGGGACGACTCCCGGCACTAAAAGCCTTATGCTATTTCATTTTTAATCGTATTAAGTGAGGATTAAAGCCCTAGACGGTCGACCCTCAGTGAAAGCCAAAGGCAGGCTTTTATACAAGTAGACGTACAGTACGCGAATCTTTTCTTGTTCCCTGAGCTCCCTAGTGCCGAATGGGAACTTGGAATCAAGAAAAGGTTTGCGTACTGTACGTAACTCCCTTAGCGCACTGTCTTAAAAAGGGGGCTTGCAGTGGTGCCACACTAGGCCAAAGCGCTGGCAATTTCGCTATTGAAACGGCTAAACAGCTTGAGTACTTTATTGTAATAACTTACTAGAACAGCATTGAATAATAGACAGAAGTCGCGACTTTCTCTCCGTTAATTACCTAATAATGCACAGAAAATTAGCATGCGATGATTATTATTATTATTATTATTATTATTATTATTATTATTATTATTATTGGCCTCCCCTAACATTTTCTGTTAGAGAAATCATCGTCTAATAGGCTAATATTGTTATTTGTTTTATGTTAAACCTACTAGTTTTACAGTTTTCGGTGTCATTGAGGTACCGGAAGTTTGTCCTGCAGGAGTTCTCTTGAGTGCTCGTAAATATACCGCCACAAAATTTATGTTATTTGAGCTTCTTCAAAAACACCAGACTCAGCCGGAATATCATGTGTTCTACGGTCTGAGACACTCAGCCCGACTAAGAAGAAAATATCAGTTGAAATTTTCAACTTCTCTATGTCGTATAATTATTACTAACATAATTATGTTGGGTTTAATAAATGTAGAATCAACAAGGAGTATGTTTCGAAAACGAGTCGCAGTGTATCTCCTCTATGGCAAAACACAGGGAGGTGACTGGGGTTATGACAAAGAGGACTGTCGGGAAAAATATACATGGTTCAATACACTACTAGGCTAATTTACCGTTTGTTAAAGAAAGCTCATCAAATTTGCAGGAGAACGTACATCGTGTTGCGTTGTTTCTAGCAACAGTTGACTGGCGCGGAAGTTACCGCCACGCTGTCTGACCTTGTTCCTCACTCGATCCTGCAAACGACCCTGATACACAAGAAGAACTCATCAACAGTCGGCTTGCAGATTGCAGTACATAAAGGTCGGTACATACTCCCTACTCACTCTGTACGGCTCCATGGCTAATTGTTAGCATTCTGGCCTTTCGACACAAAGGTCCCGGGTTAGATTCCATCATTGGTTAATTCCGCTCGATTGGGCTGAGTGTTTATGTCGTCTTGTTCATAATTTCATCCTTATCACGACGTGCAGGTCACCTACGGGAGTCAAATCAAATGACCTGCACCTGGCGAGCCGAAAATGTCCTTGGACACTCCCGGCACTAAAAGCCATGCACCATTTTACGTTAAACTACTCACTCTTACAAACTGTATATGGTATGAGTGTTACTCTGTCATCATCAGGAACATGCCCGGATGTGCATATTGCTACCTTAGCAACATACAGGTGTAGTGAATTGGTGCATACATCTTGGTTATGTTATCATCCTGATCACCTCCGAAGAACCACCTCATATTTTTACGATGGAAGGGTGGCCACAGTGTGGGAGTACCCCCTATTATTTCGCGATAATTTGTGTTAAAGTGTCGGTAACCGTATTAGTAATCATGTTGTTAACTATGGTATAGCTCTCTCTATTTCCTCGTTGACAACCGGCGACTCAAACATTCAGCAGTACCACCTTGTTATCGACAGTAACCAGATTTATGTCTGTCTACATTCGCCTCTGTTGTGACCAATAGCATTCTCTTGACCAATAGCATGCTTGCTTTATCAGTGACAGTCCACGTGGATTACTTCAATAGCGTGCCGGTACTGAAGCCGGTTCCCTTGTGAGGTCTGCAGCGTTGCACAGCTGCACACAGTTCTGTCTAGTCTCGCTGCTCGCACTCACTGGTTATCGAATTAAAATGGAGAGTTGACAACGCTGTGTCTAAAGTTGGGCAAATCCTGACACTCCATGGACAAGGATGTAAACACAGTCGGTCAGCAAGGCTTCAAAAGCGTGCCGGTCGTTAACGAGGAAATTGCAAGAGTTATAACTATGCAGTAAGCGGTCAGGTTGCGCGACAGACTAATAAACAAATATGGCTGATGAAGAGGAGAGAAACTCATCATATAACATGGTGTGGACGGAAGTAAACACAACACAACCTTTTTAAACTCTCTTAATCCAGAGATCCGTTACTGTACCATTCTACGAGGACAAGTTTAATAAATGGTTGGTGCTACAATTGCAACAAGCTGGTAATAAATACACTGTTGTCCTGTCAAAAACAACAGCACACGTCGCGTTGCAAGTGCGTCATTTCTTGAATGTGACATTTATTCCCGGTGAATTTGAAGAGGTTTTGAACATTATCCAGCTTCCTTAGCCTGGCCTTCCAAGAAGTCCCCGATCTCACAGCACCTGATAATGATTCGTTGGTATTTAACACGAATAGATTCCGTAAGAAGCGGTTTTGTACAAAGGAAGGTATTTGAGCAGCTGTGGAAGATGCCTTCGTGGACTTGACCTCGGATTCTCCACCAGAACATGGCACACAATTCAGTAGTGCTACAAAATGACAGTCTTCAAACTGATCTCTTGAACTCTGAAACCATCAGGTACGGTAAGTATCCATATCAATCGTTCAACCATAACCCTCGAAAAGGAAGTGTACGCCCACTTTGTGGCCACCCTGGATGTCAAAAAGTTTCGGAATTTAACTTCAATTTATTGCAAGCTGTAGAAAGCATGCCTCTCTGTTTTGAATTAGATTCCTCTAATTCTAGAATGATTCAGGTTGAGATTCAGTCGTCCTGAAGACTCGACCATTCGTAAACATTAAACAAGATAATTATCTGACAAACATTTCTTGTGCTCAGGTACAGAACTGGATGCGATCTTAACACAGGCATGATGTTAAATAAGATTTTAAGCACAAGGTATACAGACAGAAGCAATAGTAGATGAGTATACAAGAATAGATCCTTGTGACAGATAACATCAAGTGAGACTTTAGTTCCTTTCCATATGAAGGAAACAAATCTATATGATCTCAAAATGTTAATTATAACAAAGCAGATAGGATGTGAAGTTAAATTAGTCAAGAGCTTCACGTGATCTGAATATTTCAAATCCGTATCCTTTGTCTCTAATTTAATAAATGACAAATGTTCCTACAACGGACTTGAATGAGCTTTTGCACGGAACTTTACAATTATACACTTTCATTTTGTACATTAAGAGTCATGTCATTTTCAAGAAGAATTGACTAGATTCTGCGGAGAATGTACAGAAGGATATTACCAAAGGAAAATACGGTTACATAAGTGTTCTGTTCGCTAATTTTATTAAATTCCTGAAGCTACTAAATTACGGCAAACAGTCAAGACTCCCTGCACTACCCTCTGTGTGAGATCAAAATGTAGAGCCGAGTAACGTTCTCTGGCACTGAACAAAGAGTATACGCTGATAGTGTTGTTATGCCGTAGAGCGTCTATCGCAGTCTCTACAACAGACAAACTAGTCATGACCACTCTCCCACTTGTAGAGCGAGCACCGTTCAAGAACCGTATTTCGATACAGTTAAACAATTCAAAATTAAACACAGCTCAGATAATTGCATTTTGAGCTGAAATATTAGACTCGATTGCTGTTATGTCTCTGACATAGGCACAACACAATGGTACTGCGAACGGGAAACCTGAGTCAAATTTAAATTCCTAGAAAGAGCAATAATTTAATTTCACAAAATACGGATGTTTTATCTACAAGAATTCAAAGTAATCAAGCTCTTTAAACTTTTTAATCGATAAATTATTATCGTTTTCCCCCGCAAGGAAAGTATTTCGGTTGGCCAAGAAATATTAGAATGAAACGTGTGTGTATGATAGCCGAGGGGGGGGGGGTAGGGTAACGTACCTGCCTCTTACCCGGAGGCCCGTGTTCGATTCCCGGTCAGGTCAGGGATTTTTACCTGGATCTGAGGGCTGGTTCAAGGTCAACACAGCCTATGAGATAACGACTGAGGAGCCATCTGATGGTGAGCTAGTGGCCCCGGTCTAGAAAGCCAAGAATAACGGCCGAGAGGATTCGTCGTGCTGACCACACGACACCTCATAATCAGCAGGCCTTCGGGCTGAACAGTGGTCGCTTGGTAGGTTTGGCCCTTCGGAACTGTTGTGCCGTGTGGTTTGGTTTCGTTTGGTAATAATATTTTTTCCGTAAAATCAACTATAGTTCTATAATATTGCTGAAGAATGGCTGGGCGTCTCGAAGCAGTTAGTTGGTGACGAAGAGAATGGCTCCAAAGAAATATACCGGTGCGTCCACTTTAAAGTTAAAACATTCTACAGGGAGTTTGAGATAAGTACAAATAATCCCACGGATGAGAGGGATGCATGTACGCAGTTCTTAAAATATGATTTATTTTGAATTTAGCGGACGGCTTGTCCGAGGAAGGAGCTTGAAGTAGAATGTGATTATATTTTACAATCTGCTTTACGACGCACCGTTACAGGTACGTCTCATGGCGACGATGAGATAGGAGAATGATAGGAGCAGGAGGGAAGCGACCGTGGTGTGGCCTTAATTAATAGCACAGCCCCAAGATTTGCCTGGTGTGAAAAGGGAAACCACGGAAAATCATCTTCAGGGCTGCCGCCAATGGTGTTCGAACCCACTTTCTCCCGCACGGAAACCTTAGTTGTCATCTCGGCATTATTATTATTATTATTATTATTATTATTATTATTATTATTATTATTATTATTATTATACTTATTATTATTATTATTATTATTATTTCGAATGGGCCACCAGAGGACCACGTGCCAATTTCAATTCCTTCTTTGTTCTTTCCTTTTCTTCCAGTACGCTTTCATCTGTTCACTATGTTTCTTCTTTCTGTCTTCAGACCACTTTGAACCAGTCTTTTTTACTTTCCTACCTTGCAATCCTTCTATTTTCAATACTTTTTCCCGAAAGCCTTCTCTATTATTTATTTCTTCTGTTGTTATATTGTTTTTTTCTAAATCCTTTCTTACTTCATTGACCCAACTTGTCGTCGATTTCTTACCCCACAAATATCTGATAATCTTACTGGTTAATCTACTATCTTGCATTCGATATAAATGTACAAAAAACATAAGTCTCCTTTTCCTCATTACATCTGTTATATTTTCTATTTTTTGATATATTTCAGCATTACTTCGTAATTTCCAACCTTCTGCTGTGTTTTGTGGGCCTAATATTTTCCTCATGATTCGCCTTTCTAGTATTTCTACCTTATCTAAATTATAGTTTAATGCCAGACATTCGCTTGCATATAGGCATTCTGGCTTCACTACTGTGTTGTAATGCCTTATTTTTGCATTTTTGGATAGGCATCTTTTATTGTAGATATCTTTGGTGACACCATAAGCTCTCTCCATTTTATGTACCCTCTCCTCTACTGCAGATTTTTCTAAACCATTTTCTTCTTCTTCTTCTTCCTTTTATTATTATTATTATTATTATTATTATTGAATCAGATAGTATTTATTCAGTGCCCTTGTGAGTTCCCCCATTACTACTTGATATGCTCAAAAGCTAGAATTATTTTGGCTACGACTTTACTAGGCAAGCAGAGATCTTCAGACTAATTTGCAACAATGAGATAACAACATAACAGCCCATCCGTCACCAGTTGAATACCCGTCTCCGTTTATATCTATCACAGAACATGGAGAGGGAAACCAAGGACACTTTATTTGAGGCAGTACAACGGACCAAGTCTCAAAAGTAGAATATACACAGTTCAAAAAAATTAGGGGAACATGTTTTATAACATCTGGTATGTGAATGTTAATTTGGTAGATGGGGTTCCAATGGTCGTACAGCATACCTTGAGATCTTAGCTACTCAGGGTATTGCAAGAGACAATTCTCATGATTGATCCGTATTGAAACTGACTATAAGCAAATTATCACAAAATATTGTATTATATTATCACCACCTATTCAATACAAGCCACGTTCTACGTGGATGAAACATGTCCCTGAGAAGTGTATGTAGTATTATGTAGATTTCATTCACTTAGCACGTGGCTTCTATTAAATACGTGGTGATGATGGACTAAATTATTTTGTGAAATTTGCTTACACTCAGGCTATGTTAAATCGAAATTATACTCCATCTGTAGGCGTAGCCATGCATTAAACAGTCATGTGACCCCTCAAAACAAAGTGAATAGCGGTGCGCCCATGTGACGTTGTGAGGTACACAGACTACTGCGGTCATTTGTGCACGTTGTACGTAAACCAGCACATCCCATGAGGCATCTTACCGAGGTTCAAGTCGCTAGGACCGTCACTTTGATCCAGGAAGGATAGACTTTTTGTCGTGTTGCTGTGTATCCCAATGTCTCTCCGTCATTTATTCAACGCTTGTGAAGTCGCTACAGTGAGACAGGCCAGTTCACAAGGAGGGTTGAACATGGTTGTGGACACATGACAACCCCACAGGATGACCGATATCTAACCATCAATGTGTTGCGGCGTCATTCAGCAACTTCCAGAGAAATGCAACAAGACCTCAGGAGGGTCACTGGAGTCACGATGTCTGGCCAGACAGTAAGGAACAGGAAGGAGAAATGTCCTTACGACCCAAACGCCCTGCTCGAGTGCCCCGTTTAAACGCAGCAACAGCGCGTAGCTCGCCTTCTGTTTGCCCGTACCCACCGTCAACTGGCAACTTCGCCAATGGAGACCTGTGTTGTTCACAGGCGAGTCCAGTTTCCCCTGGCACAGCGTGATGGACGTCAACGTGTATGGAGACGCCGTGATAAACAGTAGATACCAAATGTTGTACAGGAAGGCGACTGATTCAGACAAGGTTCAGTGATGGTGTGGGGTGTCATAAGTATTGATGGCCGTACGGATCTTGTCGTCGTCTGTGGTAATCCTACCGCTGCGGGGCATATCGAGCAGACACTGCTACAGCATGTGTTGGTTGCTGTATACGGTGTTCGCCGTGAATTCATACTCATGCTGTCTTGCGAGAACCGGAAATTCAAGAGATTTAATGGCCAGCAGTGAGTCCCGATCTTAATCCAATAGAGCATGTGTGGGATAGGCTTGACAGAAGTGTTCGTGGGTGCCCGCCACAGACTCCCCAAGACCTCGAACAGGCTCTCGTTGAAGAATGGGACCTGATACCGCAACGTGACCTCCGTCGATTTATACGAAACATGCCACGTAGGTGCCAAGCTGTGACAAATGCTCGTGGAGGACATACTCTATACTGAAGCTCTCCAACTGTGATAAAAATCCACCCTGGAGAACTGTTAACACTTTGTTTTCGCCCCTATTTGGATATTTCCGTTTGTTTTCTGAAAATGAACGCGAATACATCGATGTTCTTTTGTATACTTTAATGGTAAAGAATAAATGTTTAGTTGGTAATATACCTGGATATGAGGTATTGTTTAATGGGGCAGGGCATACGTTCGAAAACATGTTACCCTAACTTTTTTGAACTGTATATTAACAGGCGAACAGATTTGCTACATAAACCAGTAACCATCAACGTGTTGTCTTTTCTTGATGGATACAGTAATTTTTCCCAGGTCTCCTGGCAAACACCGAAGAAAAATGTAGCTTCCATCGAAGTAGCAGTCTCATTCTTGGCTGTGACAATATGGATGCTGCGGAGGTATGGGTAGTGCTGAGTAATGACATTCGGAATGGGACGAGTGCATGCAAGTGTTAATGAAAGGTGTTGCTCATGTGGTCAGTAGTGCTACAGTTTTAACACTCCGGGTCGGCGAGAAAAGCAGTGGCAAACTACCTCACTCCTCTTCTTGCCTACTATATCTTATTTTGGCACCACCAATGGTGTTTGCAGTTCCTTTACAACCGGATAATCTCTAGTGGTGAAATTTGAGGATCCAAACTATTAACTTGTGAATAGCTGGCACATCATTGGAGCAAGTCCAACGCTTTAAGTATCTCGGCAGCGTACTTGATCACATCTGGAACAATGCTGTTGAAATTAGGTCAGGGATTGAACAGACAAGGACTGCATTCAAGAAAATGAGCAAACATCTCTGTAACAGGGACTTTAAGATCGAACTCCGTTTACTTCGGTGTTATGTATTTTTTGTCGTACTTTATGACGCTGAGACTTGGACTCAACTAGAAAACACCACCAAAAAACTTCGTCAGGCTGAGTGGCTCAGACGGATTAGGTGCTGGCCTTCTGAAGGAGAAGTAGGAAAAGAAGGAGAATATCTTGGCTACGGAATCTAAGAGAATGGCATGGGATCAGTACTCCCACTCTTTTCCGAGTTGGTGAGAATAAGAACCAGATTGCCTTGATGACAGCCGACATCGAATGAGGATATGGTAGGTACAAGAAGGAGGAGAAGAAGAAGAAGAAGAAGAACAACCAGCCTCCGGGCTGATGACCTACCAGACAAACACGGGACCGGTAGCTTTAGCGAACCATGTCTCATACTTCTGTGCAAGGTGAGATCAAATTGGCGGAGGAGATTATTGTTTTAAAAGGAAGTATATTAAGTAACCATCCCCTATCAGGCGAAGAAGGAAGAGTTTTGATCTTTCGAAGACATAAGGAACTAGCAAAGGGAAAGGAAAAGCGGGGAAGGGCGTGAAAATGAAAGAATCCCTAGGCCTCATGAATGTAATACTCTTGGGTCGGATAATAATAATAATAATAATAATAATAATAATAATAATAATAATAATAATAATAATAATAATTTTACGTCTTACTAACTACTTTTACGGTTTTCGGAGACGCCGAGGTGCCAGAATTTAGTCCCATAGGAGTTCTTTAACGTGCCAGTAAATCTACCGACACAGGGCTGACGTATTTCAACACCTTCAAATACCACTGGACTGAGTCAGGATCGAAACTGCCAAGTTGGGGTCAGAAGGCCAGCCCCTCAACCATCTGAGCCACTCAGCTCGGCGGTCGGATAGTAAGAGTGAATGTGAGGAAGCATGTTCAAATAAGTTAATAATCCATGCCAGACTCAGAAGCTACGTGGCTGACAACCCACGTTCTCTCGCTAGTTTAATTTAGTTAGCTTCCATTCCGTACTCTGGAGGGATACGGTGGTCCTCTGAAAGGGTAACACCCTATCCCAGGCCAGGGAGACTTGTATCGGTGATTTGAGGTACAGAGAGGATGATAGGGTAGCGGGTGTGGCCTATAAAGTTCTTTTCCCGGCATTTGCCTCAGTCAAAGAGAAAGGGGAACCATGGAAATCTATTCTCATGACCAGCCCACTGTCTCCCAGATAAAGAGCTGCAGAGCAACGTAGTACAAAATCTGCAGAGACAGTTACTTCATCGCATTAGAGACAAACGCCCGGGTTTTCTTAACAATATCAACCTTCTCTGTGACAACGCTGGACTGCATGCAGTAGAGAGTGTACGAACCTATATTCAGCGCTGGGTGTGGGAAGTGGGAACAGCCGCCTTATTCACCCGACGTGTCTCTCTGCGAGTTTAGCCTCACTCCCAAATTGAAAGAACCATTGCGTGAGAGATGGTTCGATACACGAGAGGTCATTGCCAAAGCTGTGAAACAGTAGAATATTGTAAGGCGACATGTATCCGATGACTCCCTGATTGTTGGCAACGTGTTGTGGACAATCTAGGGAACTACTTTGAGGGTTTACCGTACAGGTTACTGTTCTCTCTCAGAATAAACAGTATGTAGCACAAGGATTTCATCTTCTCGCTTTATATCCTACACCTTGTAAATCTACTCGTCGTTATTCATACATTCCACAGTACCTTACGCTACCCAATCCCATCTGTATATTTCTCGGGTAAATCTCCTATTTGTGCAAAAAATTACTTGCCATGAGTTCCGCCCCAACGTACACACATACATACATGGAGTACATACTGCTGCACCCGATAGCCTAGGGTGCAATACATACATCCTTACGGACTCTTACGCCTTTCAGAGTGAACTAACTACAGTTGTCCACAATTCTTTTTTTTTCAACCAGCTCTTTGGCCCGTTAAGTTCCACACCACTTATCATTTAATCATTAAAGGACGAGTTTAACTGTCATTACCATGGTCTCCCTGTACTTCTCTTACCCTCCCCGACAGAGTCCATTATTCTCCTTGTAACCTGCCCTCCTCCATTTTCCTCTCTTTACTCCCCCCCTTCCCCCGCCTACAAAAACTTTTTATACATACGACTTAACCCATTGTATGCTTTCCTAACTTGTCCGGCTCCATAGCTAAATGGTTTTTCAAGCTGAACTTTCATCGCAGAGATGCCGGGTTCGATTCCTGGCCATCTAGGGGATTTCGAATCTCATTGGTTAATTTCTACGGCAAGGGTAGAGTTTTGTGCCAACTTTAGTACTAGAAATCATACTAGATAGGGCCCCATCCTCACAGACACGGAGGTTGCCTATAGGCCTATGGTGTCAGCTCGAATAATCTGCAACGGGCCTCTCAGGAGGTCACACACTATTATTTATTTATTTATTTATTTATTTATTTATTTATTTATTTATTTATTTATTTATTTATTTATTTATTTATTTATGCATTCTTAACTTAGACTTTATTTCCTAATTTCTGTGATTGTTTCCACTTGCTTCTACCTGCAATCATTCTCCCCACTTTCATATTCGTTATCTCCAGCTTATGAGGAAGATATCCTTATTCAGGATATCTTGTTTGTTTGTTTGTTTGTGCAACCATTATCCCGTTTCTCTACGGCAGGGCCTCTCAGGGTGCATGCACCAGTGCATTGCGCTGTGCACGGTGCAAAAGACGACCTCGCTTGGTTGACCAGAGTGCAGACGCCCACTCCTCGATGTTGAGCAATAGCGCTGTCTCTCTTTCCCCACGCTCGGCTCGCTCGCCCTGCCTCTCTCCCTCTTCCTCACTTGCTCCGTAGCGCTCCAAATCGGAGCCGAGTTGAGCAATGCTTAGCCGAGTAGCCCAGAGACGAAGCGTTGCTCCAAGCCGAGCCAAGTGGGATCGATTCACTGTGCACAGGACCTCTGCGCCTCAGTTTGCACGCGTGAGAATTTGGGCGTTTGAGAGGCCCTGTTCTACGGGGTCTGGTAAGATGTGAGATTAAATGAAATATCGTATGGCTTTTAGTGCCGGGATATCCCAGGACGGGTTCGGCTCGCCAGGTGCAGGTCTTTATATTTGACTCACGTAGGCGACCTGCGCGTCGTGATGAGGATGAAGTTATGATGAAGACAACACATACACCCAGCCCCCGTGCCATTGGAATTAACCAATTAAGGTTAAAATCCCCGACCCGGCCGAGAATCGAACCGGGGACCCTCTGAACCGAACGCCAGTACGCTGACAGTTCAGCCAACGAGTCGGACAGATGTGAGATGAGTTGTCTTCAATAAAGAGAATGGATAGTATTCTATATGTCGAAGCCAGTAATATTTCATCAGCCGGTAAATTATGAGGATGAGCAGAGACACTTTGTAAGTATACTGACACAAACTTACTGTTCTACGAGTAAAGTAAAGTGCTTTGCGTCGTAAACTAGTGAGAGGAAAATATCATCCAGTGCACAAACACTTCACAATCCAGCTAAGAAGATTCAACTCCCAGACCAAGTACACTAGAAATAGTCTACCATTCATCAAATATACCAGATCGTAAAAGTGAAAAGAAAACAAAAGTGAGATATTTATCAAGCCTAATACAGAAATCCTTTAGTGCTTAGAACTGTCCAAGGACAAAGTATTAATACATTAAGCCTTGAATGGTAATTATTCGTCATACCACGCCACTACTTTAATTTTATCATAACTCAAATTTAGTACAAACTGAACCCTCTTAGCTATTTTAGATTTGTTTTACACAGTACTATGGGTTTATTTTAATATCTAAGTACCAAGAGGCGTTATCTAATATCTCAACGGAAATTAGTGAGGAGACTCGATGGTAATGAAAAAGATGCTTCCATAGAGGAAGGAATGTGCAGAGCTGTAGTTTGTATCTTTCCATTTCAATGTTTATACAGAACAGATGTTGAAGGAAATTGGAGAAAGATAATCGCAGCTGAAAGAAAGGGAGTCAAAACTCTAGGGTGTGCATATGACGATATTTTCTCTGAAACTGCACAGGAGTGAGAGAAATTGCTGAATGGTATGGACTCAGTCATGGAGAAAGAGTAAGGATGATAAAAAAATGTAAAATAGAAGTGAAGCTGTACGCATAGACGAATGAAACAGGGTGATGAAATAAATGTCAAATGTTGTCAAATACATCGTTCAATGTACCAAGTGATTTTACAGCTGTCGAACGTGCATTGTTTTCCGTCACTTTGGCGATCTATCTACAGTAGTGTAAAGATTTCTGGTTGGTATTGAATAAGAGGTACTGTTAAGGTACTTATTGTTAAGCTAGATAGATTAATCGGGTTTCATGCCAGTGCAACAAAATTTCGTATCCAACTATCTGCAAGTGATCGAATTAAAGTAAATTGTTGATTATCGTGAAAAAACTTGAGAGTATAAAGATTCAGTGGTTGTTTTGAAGAATGTGCCCGGTTAATTCTTCCCGTCATTCAATCGTTCACGTCAGACTCCTAGATAGTGTGAGCTGAATGAATGGTTCATGAGTTCTAGACATTGAAGAATATAGAAAGGCGAATTTATGCGACTCGTGAAAAATCAATCCAGATCCCATTGTACGAGATGAACCGACGGAGGCCTTAAAAAGTTATTAGTGAGTCGAAATTCTTAACCAAGAAGCCAGCCATACAGATGTGAAGCTTTTAAACACATCCAACTGCCATTGGTCTCAACCGAAACTGAACGTAGATGATCGTAAGAAGTAACTTATACTTCTTTTCGCTCCCAAAGCTACTCGACGTAATTACAAGAGAATAAAAATTGTAAATGCAAATAAGCGTCTCAAATACTGAGAGTTTAATTCTAAGCTACCGGGCGAGTTGGTCGTGTGGTTAGGGGCACGCGGCTGTGAGGTTGTATCCGGGAGATGGTGGGTTCGGGCTCCACTGTCGGCAGCCCTGAATATGGTTTTCCGTGGTTTCCCATTTCCACACCAGACAAATTCTGGGCCTGTATCTTAATTAAGGCCACGACCACTTCCTTCTCATTCTTAGGCCTTTCCTATCTCATCGTCGCCATAAGATATATCTGTGTTGGTGCGACGTAAAGCAAATAGCAAAATAATCTAAGCTGATGTCTTTACATCAACTGTCCACACGCTGTCGTAATCTCAACAACAACCTGCTTGTGGAATGACTGTAACTGCTAAGAGCCTCTCAAGATGCTGGTCACACAGGTCATAAACCGGACATTTTTGAAACAGAGAAAGAATTACGTCATGCTGTTGTTATTGAGTAATAACCTTTCAAAGGAAAACTTTACCTGTAAAGGCAAGCAATGCACACGAGTTACATAAACCACCTCGTCACAAACGTGTCATCATACGTGGAAAGGACGATTTATAGCAAGCCCACTTAGTAAAAATGATTCCATATGCATCTAGAAATAAAGGGTATATGTATCTATTTACTGTCATCGATGTGTACTCTAGGTTTGGTTTATAGTATGCATAAAATTATGTATAGTCTATACGATTACATTTATTCCTAACTTTAAGATTCTCTTGAGCCATTTTCTCGCAACTCAGCTGAAGTCGAACTCACGATTATCTCTGTTTCCCCTGAACTACCATTTTAGCCAGCATAAATGAAATAAAATTGTTTATTAACCACGTGTTAACATTTCATTCCTAACCTTTATATTACAAATTGTATTACCTTCTTTTCAATAACTTTCTCACAACTCACCTAAAGCCTAAATTCACACATATTTCTGTTATTATAGCCTGTATCGAAAATATGTTAAAATTATTAGAAAGTTTATTTTTTACAACATTCGTTATGTAGTGTTTTCCATTACAACTGCTGCTAATGCAATCAAACGCGAATAAAATTTTAGACTTCCCCTAAACTACCATTTCTGCTAGCATTAATAACATTTTATGTCTATGTGTTAGCGTTTTATTCTTAACCTCTAAATTCTAACTTTTGCTACGTCCTGTTCAATCATTTTCTCACAATTCTCTAAAGTCCAAATTCACGATTACCTCTGTCATTAGAGCCTGTACAGTAAAACATGTTACGACAAAATACATATAAAAGCATGCGTCAAGTAACATAACCTACCCCATATTTTGAAAATATCCGGATTAAAGGTAGAAACTGTGCGTTACGATGTGGAGAAAGCAAAATGAAACATTTTGAGATAAACCACAGTTTTCTATGACTACTGTCTGAAAAGATATAAATTTTAAGGGTTGTTTTCACACCCTGCCTATTTTCTACTCTATTAATCATTTAAAGCATCATCCGAAACTTTTTCAACAAGACATTTTTACACTAAAACATTTAAAAGTAAGAGTTAGGGACGAGTTTACATATATCACCGTTTAGAGTATAATTTTTGATACATTTTAAGCTAAAATCAGTTCTTTGAGATATATAGAATTTTTTAATTAAGGGATGGTTTCACCTCAACATATTTGTTATTCCACAATTCATTAAGAGTATCGTCTGAGAGATTTTTCTTTGGAATCCGTTTTACAATATATGTAGGAAATGCAATGAAGCAGAGGAATCAGATGAACACATACTTTTCGAATGTGAGGCGCTGGGTAAAATCAGACTCTCCACTCTAGGACTACCAGATGAAGAGAGAGAAAAATCCAAGAAGACCCAATAAGAACAACCTGCAGCTTTGTGAAGGGAGCAGGTATATCTAGGTGGGAATGAAGGCAAAACATGGTAGCAAAAGATCGACACTAATTAGGAACTAATATTTAGAGACTCATGAAGAAGAATAAGAATAAGAAGAAGAGGTTAAGCCTGCACTCCTGGTGGGTGTGACGTTAAGCCTGCACTATTAGTCCACGTAGTCACCGTGACGTCATGCTCAGCTCCGAGGCCCTGAGGTCACCCTCCAGATATAAGCAATGCATACGTATTAAGCCACACGTGGTCAGCGTGACGTTAAGCCTGCACGGCATATTACCCATCTTTTCCAGTTAGGTTGACACGTGGTCAGCGCAACGTTAAAGCTGCACACATAGTAAGCATGAGGTTAAGCCTACACTCTAGCTCAGCTCTGAATCCATAAGTTCACCCAGATCTTGCCTAGTTCGGTTAAGCCTGCATACGTTGTTAGGGTGTGAAGTTAATACGTGGTCAGCGTGACGTAATTCTACGTTCTTAGCCAGCATTAGGTTAGGATAACGCGTGTTCAGCATGGGGTTGAGCCTGGACTCGTAGGCAACTCTATATTATTGCACGTAATAAACAACAGCAATCTCCCTCCAATTATCATTAATGCCATTGCTATACCGTGCCTTAATGTTGCAATTAAACTTATAATCACTATCAACAAGAATCTGATCTGGAATGAACACATAATTAATGCATTCAGAAAGGTCCATGCAGCCCTATAAGTAGAGCCCTGCGCAGATATACTGAATAATATCCGCTTCTACTCTTCCTTCATCCGCAACCGCATCCTCGAATGGTTATCGGCATCCGCAAAATGGTTATCCGTGGATATTGTAAATATTTAACTACAGTATATTACACCCAAGGTATTGAAACAGATAGAACTGTTAACATAATACAATAGGCCTGACACCAGAACGTTTGTTTCTTACTTCCATTAATTGAGGACAGGAACCAGATTTTCGGCTTTATGGTTTCAAGGTTCTTTATATTATCTCCATTCTCCCAGACCAGTGTCAAGGGTCGCCTAACCACAAGCAAAAACCAGTAACATTTCTGAGTGAAAATCAATAAACATCATTTTTTAGAAATTATCAGAAAAATTATCCGCACAGTTTGTATCCGCCAAGACACTAACTTCGCAGATATCCGCATTCGTGCAGGGCTCTACCTATAACCCTGAAACGTCAGAATGCCTTCCGTGAAATCCTTAAATTAAAATTAAATCAAGCATTCCTATTCCCAATTTCAGTCGACTGTGATACGGTACTAGTTAATCTACATGCCAAGCAAGCTACACGACTTCAACGAACACATAAATTCTAGCGTACAATATGCCTTCCAACTGCGACATGGCGCTCATGTTACACTACATTTCAAAGCTTGGCTACGCATAAATGAAGGAATTTTCACCTTACGACACAAATATACCAACTACTTTCGACGAACACTACTACTTACCTATCTTCCAATTTTCGTTTCATTTCTTCATTTCTTCATTCCTTCTTTTTTTTTCTTTAAAATTTGCTTTACGTCGCACCGACACAGATAGGTCTTATGGCAACGATGGGATAGGAAAGCACTAGGAGTGGAAAGAAAGCAGCCGTGGTATTAATTAAGGTACAATAATAATAATAATAATAATAATAATAATAATAATAATAATAGTAATAATAATAATAATAATAATAATAATAATAATAATAATAATATAGTATTTGCTTTACTTCCCACAAACTACAATTGTGGTTCTCTAAGACGCTGAAGTGTCGAAATTTTGTCCCGCAAGAGTTCTTTTTACGTGCCAGTAAATCTACCGATACGAGCCTGACGTATTTGAGCATCTTCAAATACCACCGGACTGGACCAGGATCGAACTTACCAAGTTGGGGTCAGAAAGCCAGCGCCTTAACCGTCTGAGCCATTCAGCCCGGCTAATTAAGGTAGAGTCCCAGCATTTGTCTGGAGTGAAAATAGGAAAGAACGGAAAACAATCTTCAGGGCTGCCAACTGTGCGGTTCGAACCCACTATCTCCCGAATGCAAGCTCACTGCTGCGCGCCCCTAATCGCACGGCCAACTCCCCCGGTTCCATAAAATTATTACTCGTTCTGATTCTTTACTTGAAATTCGAATAAATCGAATGAATTCCTACAATCATTATTTTCTAGTTACTCCATCAAGACTCTGGAATATACGCTTACTCTCAATGGACATTCGGCACTTGACTTTCTCTCACTCATTCAAATCTGCCTGCCGAAAGTTCTTCCCTGTGTGTGTCAGTATGTGTGTGTTATTTCACAATATGCTTTACGACGCCCCGACGTAGATAGGTCTTATGGCGACGACGGGATAGGCAAGGGCTAGGAGAAAGAAGCGACCATGCCCTTAATTAGGGTACAGCCCCAACGTTTACCCGGTGTGAAAATGGGAAAAAACGGGAAACCATCTTCAGAGTCTCGAAACTACTATCGCCCGAATGTAAGCTGATAGCCACGTGACTCTCACCGTGCAGCCATTTGCTCGGTATCGGTATGTGGGTGTTGTGTGAATTGGTTTATGCACTTATTGATATTATTATTGTTGTTGTATATCTACACCTTAGTACAGCTTTTTGATACGGTGACGGTGGTCAGGTGAACTTACATGGCAAGTTTTAAGGCCGGAAGCCCTTCCTGACGCTATCCTCAGCTGAGGAGTTAATGAGTATAAAACGAATGAATGTAATTGGGTAAGGAAATGGAAGGAATCGGCTGTGGCCTATGAATAGGAACTGTCCCAGCATTATCCAAGAAGTGAAAATGGAAAACCACCTAAGACCATTCTCAGGACAACCGGCTGTGCGGTTCGAACCTACTCGTCTCCCGAATGCAGAGCTTTGGATCCACAGCCGTAGCACGTTGACACGCGCAGCCATTCCGCTCGATATTATCACTCTTATTGCCTTACTAATTTGAAACGTGATCCTAATTGTTTGTAATTAATATGTAAAACGCACAACAGTAGTTGACCAGGTTTACATTTTTTATTAATTATGAGTAGTATTATAAATTCATCTCACTTGACCATTTAGTGCAGTTAATTAGGTGGCATATGTATTAAACATTTAATTTTCATTGTATTCTATCTTGTATCAACAGCATTGTGTCCCTTCCTAGTAGTATGTGTTCCAGAATAGTTGTTTCTTACATTTTTTCTTTGTAATTTCTTCTCCAGTCCAGTGGGCCGTGAGCCCTAACTTCACCACAAATGTAAGCCAAGAAAAATAAATAAATAAATCTATATAAATAAAGTTGTAGGGGGTCCGCTGTCTGTAATATCGTTTGTTTTGCCAATTTTCAGATATTTATCCATTTTGGGTCAACTCAAGACAGAATCGGTGGTTTTTACTTTTCGTGTCTGTTTGTCTGTTCAACCATCACGTCGAAACGGCTAGATAGATCTCAACCAAACTTCATATTTAGAGTATACGCATGCCGGCGAAGGTTTCAATATGCATATCATTTTAAAATCTGTGAATAGACGGGGGGTTTATAGGAAAACCAGAACGATTTTCCCCCATTTTCTCTTATACTAGTGATTTTCTGTAAACTCTGTGGACCGTACGTGAAACGTCTCTTTATTATAAACAACTTTCGTTATGTTCATAATTTACCTTACTCTTCACATTACGGAGAAATTTACTATTTTATGCGGGTATCATGCTCTGCATTGAGTGACCGACAGACCGACAACGAACCTACAGGTTACCATGGCAACGTCTCAGACTGCTTGCCAGCAGGGAAGTAACGTATTGCCATTTTCCTCATCATGCTTTTAAATTCGTGGTTTTTCCTTGGGTAGAAGGCAAGAGAGGCGTCAATCGGCCTATGTGCGGCATATTGGCGGAATATCGTTGGAGGTTATAACCGCCCTCGAATAGATTAAGTAATAACACCACTAGTCATCTTCTTATCTGTTTACCTAAGAATCACTGCGCCTAAATTTCTCTTCTGTTACCGCTTTATTATATCCATAACTCACACCAGCATAATTTATTGAGGGGCATTTGATTTTCCAATACATTCACTTGGTATTTACATATTTGTCGTTGTACAGCTGTCCTCAGTTATAATCCATTTTCTATTAATTTCAACTTTCTTAACTGTATTATTTTTTCCTTAATTACTCCGTATGTACGCGAGTGCTAGAATCTACTGGATATATTTCCACCAAACTTCATAGTTAGAATTCATCTGCCCTTCGGTAGGTCTTAGGGCAAATATTGTTTCTAAATCGCTGAACTAACTGGGGGTTTATACGAAACCGAAACAGTGATTTTTCACTTCCACAAAATATACACAATCAAACTTAATGGAAATGCCTTAAAATGGAAATTAATTTTTAACCTTTTTTTTTTCATCTGCATCATTTCGATACGAGTCGATACGATCATTAATGGACCGTTTTTCGGTACAAGTCCCATAGGACTTAACTCAAGAACGGGTGCGTGTAAAGCGTATTTCTTACAACTTGAAAACTACTGAAGATATTCAAACCAAACTTTATATTTAGCATCCACCTATCCAAAGGTAGGTTTTAAAGGTCCATAACATTTAATGTTCCCGGAATGGACTGGTGCTTTATAGGGAACCGAAATGGTGATTCTTCCACAATATATACAGTACAAGACTGACCTGACTGGAAATCGACCAAACGTGATGGAATTCCATCTCTAAAACTTTTTTATGTGCATTTTTCGTCAGGAGGATTAATAAGGGAGATATCATGAATGGTCAGTTTTGCAGGTAAAGTCCAGCGGACATAGACCAAAAGGTGTTGTACGTGGAGCAGATTCCTTATCTATTTATATAAATAAAATCGTAACTACCGTGTGCCTGTACATTGACTATTTTGGCGAAATTCTCGCGCAGCTATCCGTTTAAGGGCTAATGAGAGCCAACTGCATATTTTTTTGGTTTAGTTTCCTGAAAGTCCTAATTTTTACCCTCCTCACCCAAAATCCAGATTGCAGCATAATCTTCCAGACAAAAAAGAAAGTGGAAATTTGACAAAATCATATGTTCTAGCCCGTAACGAACGGAAAACTTCCAAGATCTTTAAATTTTTCACTTTTTCTCCCCAAAGAATATCGAAATATGGAGGCAATTTTTATGATGGTGCTGACCTTCGGGAAGTCCTATCACACAACGGATTGCACAATCTCCGTTCAATTTGGAATGATTTACAATCTAGCTCTTATGAACCTTTTGTCGTATCTATATCCTTTTTACGTTTGATTTTTGTCTATTTCTCGATGTTAAGTAAATTTGGACTTTTCACATGCATAATTCATACTTTCAATCACTTATAGGAAATACAGGATCATCAAACTCTTCACGAAAATTGGCCCACCCAGTAGCCATATGTGAGCCAAATGTTATATATGTAGCTGTCACATAATTATCCGAAAAGTAATGCAATGTGAGATAATCTTACAATAACATTACCCTGTTCAACATTTCTAACTCGATCTGACCCAAGAATAGATGAGATATCATAGGACCAGCCATTTAGGCCACTAAATCCGGCGCCTTATGGTACAATCCTTTGTCGATATGACGTACGTTTAGCAGCAGTTATCTGTAAATGAAGGTCTGCAATATTGTGAACAAGCATATACTTTCGTATGTCGATCTATATATATTCACTGATGTCGATTTGTAGCGACCGAGAAAGGGTGTGTCTGCTATTGTAATCAGTACTCCCGATACCGACTTTGACTAGCGGTATAAATGGGGTCCTTCTCCAACTCCTGTGTAACGGGCAGTAGTAAGGAAGGCCTACCATTGTAATGAATAGTTCACTTCTCGATTTGATTTGCAGAAGGCAAGTGAGCATGCAGTTTTGTTTAAAACTCCCCTACCCGATTGTGTTTGGCAATAGGCAATGGTGCTCGCAATTATAAACAAAATGTCCTCATCTAAAATGTGACTGGCATTAGGCATAGTGGCCTGCTATTTTTTGAAAACTCACCATCTTGGTGTGACCGGCAGTAAGTTGGCTGGCAGTAGGAAAAGGGGCCTGACATTATAATGATAACTGCACAACTCAATTTCGACTGATAGTAGGGTAGTTGCCTGCCATTATAATAAAAGCTCCTCAACTGCCATCTGTCTGGAAGTAGGAAAGGGGGCTGCCATTGTAACGAAAACTCCCCAAATCGATTGTGACCGCGCAGTATGCAATGGAGCCTGCAATGATAATGTAAACTTCCCAACTAGATTGTGAATGGCAGTAGGCAAGTGAGCCTGCCGTTATATCACAAATCCGTAACAAAGACTTTACATTGGAAACAGCATATGGGGACCTTCGCATGTTATTTCTCGGATAACGCTAAGAGATATGTAATTTTAAAGCAATCTTATTTACTGTATTTACAGTATTTACTTCGATATTCGAATACAATGTAGAATACCGTAGCGAAGCACGGGTACATTTACTAGTAAATAAATACATAAATTAATTAATAATTAATACATACTTAAATAAAAATAAATAAATAAATAAATATATTATTTCTCAGCATCATTGACTGTTGTGCCGTTGGTCTACCTGCTAGTATTTCTTGGTCATCTAACAAACTTTATTACAATGAACAAATCCCCATTCCCATTCACTTTGATTACCGTATTCGTACTTGCTACGCCTTTGCTCATCATCGATTCTCTGAAAGCGCAGAAGAGAATTGGCGAAAGAGGTCAGCCCTCTCTCACAGCTTTCTCGGTACGTAGTAGCTCCGATAATCCTGCTTTAAGAGATACAACAGTAGTTTGACCTATGCACAAATCCTAAAAAAGTGAGATGATCTGGTCTTCTAATCCTATATTTCTGAGTAAAGGAAATAATTTGTGCCAGGACACATGCTAACCAATGAAGCAGAAGTATAATTTTCTTTTCATAGAGATCACCAAGAAGCTAGTGAATGCGGTCCGTTTCCGTAGCGTAACGGTTAGCGAGATTAGGTGCCATCTTTGGAAGTCTGGGTTTGATTCTTGCCACTGCGAGCTATTTATGGCAGTCAGGAGGGGTGGTATATAGTTAATATGACACATGCAGCTCACCTCCATCGGGGGTGTACTTGAAAAGAGTTACACCACTTCGAGATTAGAACACGATTTTCTCCAGCTCCATGGCTCAATATTTAGCGTGGAGTCCTTCGGTTGAAATAGTTCCAGTTTCGATTCCCGGCCTGATCAGAGATTTTAATATAGTTAATTGTCTTGGCTCAGGGAGTGAGTGTTTGTGTCGTCCCCATCATCCCTGCAACTCCCACATCATATTCAACACTCCACTACAAGAACAAGCAAACCGGCCGATTTGGCCGTGCGGTTAGGGACGCGCAGCTGTGAGCTTGCATCCGGGAGATCGTGGGTTCGAACCCCACTGACAGCAGCCATGAAGATAGTTTTCCGTTGTTTCCCCTTTTCACACCAAGAAAATTCTGAATCGCTTCATTCCCACTCCTAGTCCTCTCCTATCCCATCGTCGTCATAAGATCTGTGTCGGTCAGATGTAAAGAAAACTGTTAAAATAACAAGCAGTTTCCTATATACGCGGATGCCACCTACTCTCGTCGGAGGGTCTGCCTTGCAAGGGCTGCACGAGGCTAGAAATAGCCACACGAAGGTATTTATATACTTATTTACTTACTTACTTACTTAATCTGTTTACCCTCCAGAGTTGGTTTCTCCCTCGGACTCAGCGAGGGATCCCACCTCTACCGCCTCAAGGGCAGTGTCCTGGAGTGTGAGACATTTGGTCGGAGGATACAACTTGGGAGTATGTCTAGTACCTCACACAGGCGGCCTCACCTGCTATGCTGAACAGGGGCCTTGTGGGGGTATGGGAAGATTGGAAGGGACAGGCAAGGAAGAGGGAAGGAAGCGGCCGTGGCCTTAAATTAGGTACCATCCCAGCATTTGCCTGGTGAAGTGGGAAACCACGGAAAATCACTTCTACTCATTTGAGCTCTCGAGACTGAGTGGATCCTGTTCCAGCCCTCGTACCACTTTTCAAATTTTGTGGCAGAGCCGGGAATCGAAGCCGGGCCTCCTGGGGTGGCAGCTAATCACGCTAGCCACTACACCACAGAGGCGGACAGGACTTTTTTTTACTAATGGAAACGTAATTCTCTATTTTTTTTTTTGCTAGGGGCTTTACGTCGCACCGACACAGATAGGTCTTATGGCGACGATGGGATAGGAAAGGCCTAGGAGTTGGAAGGAAGCGGCCGTGGCCTTAATTAAGGTACAGCCCCAGCATTTGCCTGGTGTGAAAATGGGAAACCACGGAAAACCATCTTCAGGGCTGCCGATAGTGGGATTCGAACCTACTATCTCCCGGATGCAAGCTCACAGCCGCGCGCCTCTACACGCACGGCCAACTCGCCCGGTGGATTCTCTATTTTACAACTTCGCTTTGTGAACACTTTCTGAGTAAATAATAGTTAGAATGCTTATAGTTACGTTGCGTAATGTTCTGACTTCGAAGATAATTTACTGTAATATGAACACTACACATATTTCACCAAAAATAGTAGCACAGTGCTGATAAACAGAAAATAACCTCACTCGTAGCTTTGAAGTTATCTAATGTATCTCATAGCAGTCTGGTGTTTCGTTCCATAAAGCGACCGAGGAAGAGCGATACTCACCGGGCTTTGTATCAGTGTGTGTCATTCGTATAGATTACCTTGATATAGAGATCAGATTCGCTGTGAGATTTTCATTCATCGTTCATGGAACGTAACAGAACTCTTCTTCCTCTTCCTGGTATTTTCCTAAATACTTGAGGTCGGCACTATATGTGGGCTTGTCTCAGTTTTAAGTATGGATGTCCTTCCTGACGCTAACCCCACTTGGAAGGATATATTCGCTATTCCGTACTAGTTGGTAGTGTGATGTGTTATATGTATATGAAAATGTCTGAATTAACACGAACACAAAAACCAGATGCATCTAAACTTCCCGACCGAGCTAGTATTTCAAGGAGGAACCACTGAACCTCTACTGACCATTCGCTTCATGTACTTATCTTCTTCTTCTACCGCTTTTTCTATAACCTTGGGTTCGCGTGCGCGAACTGAGTCCCACATATGAACTTGGCCCTCTTCTACGGCCGGATGCCCTTCCTGACGCCACCCTCATGTGGAGGGATGTAATCACTATTGCGTATTTCTGTGCTGGTTGGTAATGTAGTGTGTTGTGTTAATATTAAAAGGAGAGTGTTGGGACGGACACAAATACCCAGTCCTGGAGCCAGAAGAATTAATCAGAAGCGATTAAAATCCCCGACCCGCCCGGGTATCGAACTCGGGACCCTCTAAGCCGAAGGCGAGTAAGCTGACCAATTAGCCAACGAGTCGGGCATGGTGCTAGTATCTAATATTTCAAATATTTAAATTTATAATCCTCTGCTATTTTCTCTTCATGCGCAGGTCAGCTTTACATTAAGTAAACTTGGAAGCGACTTCAAAGCTAGTTTATCGACGCTTGCACTGTATGAAGTCCTGACGAAATGGTCGGTTTTATGTGCAGTAAAGAGCAGTGCGTTGGATGTGGTTTGCCATACTGACAAGCTTTGTATCCTAGATGAACTGCAACATTGTATTTGAATTAACAGTAACATTTTCTAGAACATGAAGCCTTGTTTCTTCAGTTTTATGAACATAGAACATAAACTTTGTTTAATAATCACGTAAAATTTAATTTTTTAAAATTTCTGACGATCATTCCACGAGGTCACACCATTATTACTTCATACGAGAACTGGAAAGGATCCAAAGAAAAGCAGCACGATATTTTCTTGGAGATTTCCGAGAAAGGAGTATTGTTACAAAAATATTAAAAACTTTGGGCTGGGAAGACTTGGGAGTAATGGGACGAACTGCTTGACTAAGCGGTAAGTTCCGAGTAGAGAGATGTTCTTGGAATGACATTTATAAACGAATAAGTTTGAATGGAGCTTTTAAAGGTAGGAATGATAATAATATGAAGATAAAGTTAGAATTCAAGAGGACAGATTGAAAAAAAGAATCACTTATAGGAAGAGGAATTAGAAAAATGAAAATCCATAGCCTGTTTACAGTCAGTGACCGAGTCAGGAATGGAATGAATGAAGTCCCCTCTGGTGGCGAGGATAGAAATTGTGCCGGCTGCCGAAGTCTGTCGCACTCCTCTGGGGCAATGGTTAATGAAGACAAATGAAATGAAATGATACTGGAGATTGTTGCTGGAATGAGATATGACAGGTAGAACCGGAGTACGCGGAGAAAAACCTGTCCCACCTCCGCTTTGTCCAGCACAAATCTCACATGGAGTGACCGGGATTTGAACCACGGAACCCAGCGGTGAGAGGCCGGCGCTCCGCCGCCTGAGCCACGGAGACTAGAAAGAGGAATTAGAGACTGAAATAATGTATCAAGGAAAATGCTCGATAAATTTTCAAGTTATTTAAAACGTTTTAGAAAATTCTAGGTAATCAATTGACAGGGAATCTGCCACCTGAGCGACAGCGCTAAATGAGATCGTTGATTGATTGATTGATTGATTGATTGATTGATTGATTGATTGATTGATTGATTGATTGATTGATTGATTGATTGATTGATTGATTGATTGATTGATTGATTGATTGATTGATTGATTGATTGATTGATTGATTGATTGATTGATTGATTGATTGATTGATTACATTCGTAGGTATAGAGTAGAACCCTACTTATCGAGCTCGAATGTGACCAGTCCGAATGATGAAAATCATGTTAGTGCGGATAATTCGTTAACCGCATAAGTAGTAAAACTTACATAAATTATTTGTTTTATGTAAATTTTCAACACTCTTAACAATACAAAGTTAAAGACACCAATGGAACGACGGTTATGTCAAAAATCTACAGTATCAAAGGGGATTTCACTCTCGGCAATCCTAACGATGGTTTCCCGTGGTTTCCCATTTTAAAATCAGGTAAATGCTGGGGCTGTACTTTAATTAAAGCCACATCCGCTTCCTTTCCACTCCTAGCCCTTTCCTGTCCAATCATTGCCAAGCCGGTGCGACGGAAAGCAAATTGTAAAAAAGAAAAATAATAAGGATTCTCCCGGAAAGATGCATTCTTTTGTTTCGAAGCGAATTCAAATTTATCTACCTACGCCTCATTGTTATAAGCCAGGAAAAACAAAATTTAAGGTCAAGCGGATTTCATTGGCAGATTGAACATGTTTCATTATAAACTGATTCACTTAAATTATAACTGAAATTAATTTCGGGATATATCAGGGTATTTCAAAGTAATCGTCTTGGAATTAATTTATTTCCTTTTTGTCAATTTAATACTCATTAAATTAAATGGCCATTCATCTTAGGTTTTGAATTTAAATTCCAGCAAAAATTTCTCACACGTAGAAGAAGGAAATTTGTTGTATGGACATGGATGCGGAAACTCTTAATTTTCATGTTAGAGCAGAACATACTAGCGAACCACATAAAACTATGTCTTACACGAAATGTTCAAAATGCCTTCCGTTAGCATTGAAAATGAATTGCCTTATGGCTTTTAGTGGCGGGAGTGTCCGAGGACATGTTCGGCTAGCCAGGTGCAGGTCTTTCAATTTGATTCCCGTAGGCGACCTGCAGGTCATGATGAGGATGAAATTATGATGAAGACGACACATACACTCATTCTCCGTGCCAGAGAAATTAACCAATGTTGGTTAAAATTCCCGACCCTTCCTGGAATCGGACTCGGGACTCCTGTCATCGAAGGTCAACACGCTAATCATTTAGCCATGGAGCCGGACTCCGTTAGCATTGATTCGGGCACGAAGACTCTCTGCATCTTGCAATGGGGTTCAGTCCGACGGCAAGTTGATGCATGGATCCAAAGACTTTAATATTACTTATCTAGACTCACAGAGCGCGCTGATGCTATGCGGAATATTGAACAATTTCGCGCATCGCCATGTTGCGGGCGCTTCAGCTTCGAATGCATGGTTAGCATGTGGCATTGTTTACAGTCCCTTGCATGTTTTCGATTTGAATCATGTCTGTTAGTGGATCTGTTGTATTATATGAGACGGAGTGATACTATATTGTCAAATATCTTCAAGGAATGTGAGAGCTTGTACGATGCGCTAGTTAAATTTTCGGCAATATTAAAGGGAAGTAAGTTAGGCCATACGTGTGGAATGGAAAGGTACCGTATTCACCAGGGTGAATTCGTGTGCAACCTTTATTTGTACAGATCGCTATCAGATTGGATCTGGTATTTCTTTTCACATGTGAGTAGAAATTGAACTGTTATAAAATGCCTTTCAATGACCATAATCGAAAACTAAACAGGTTACAAGGTGGTTGATTCAGACAACGTATGGACATTAAATTTAGTTTTAGGCTTCTTCTTTTCCCTCTTTGCCTCTTTCCAATTCATCTGGGATAATTTTTTAGAACTAAACAGCTGTTCTGAAAAAACATACATATTTTTCGTACAGACTGTGTATTACAAATTTGATAAACTTGGGCCTAGAATCCGTAAGTTATGACTGATAAAGCTTGATGAAACCCTCGTAATATTAGGCTAAGGTATTGCTTCAAATTATTATCAATTATCTGAAAAATGATTTATTGGTATCGTAACTTATCTCTTAAGTTCTCCTAAATCCAAATCACACAGAAATCATCATTTAAGTTCTACTCATACCATTACGTTATGGCATATATAAACCAAACCAAACGAAAGGCCATGGCCTACCAAGCGAGAGCTGCTCATCCTGAAGGCCTGCAGATTACGAGGTGTCATGTGCTCAGCACGACGAATCCTCTCGGCCGTTATTCTTGGCTTTCTAGACCTGGGCCGCTATCTCACCCGCAGATAGCTCCACAACTGTAATCACGTAGGCTGAGTGGACCTCGAACTAGCCCTAAGATCCAGGTGAAATTCCCTAACCTGGGCGGGGACTGAACCCGCAGCCTCCGGGTAAGTAGTAGGCACGCTATCCCTACACCGCGGAGCCGGTATTTCATACTCAGAAAATGATAAATGTATCTGATATTTTAGAAAGATTTTCGCAGTTATGTACTTTTTAAACAAACTGTTCAGAGACTTGAGTAAAATTTGCTGTAATGACTTATCAGAGAGGAATGATAAGCTATGTACCGTTCATATAAATATTTTATTTCGCAGGTTTCCTTTTTGTTGATACTGAAGATTATTGTTATCGGTACAGGAGTATGTAAATATTTAACTAATGTGTTTTCCAATCTGCTGAGAGACGGGCAATTTTTCTTTCGCGATATGTAATCGTACTTAAGTTGTAAACCGCTGTCATTTGAACATGTGTTCGTATTTTCAATAAAGCTGTATATAGCCTAGGTTTCAATTATATGTATCTGTTCCGAATGTTCAAACATATCAGTTACAAACATGACCCTTATATTAAAATGAGCGACATGATTATGTTTAAGTACCGCTAGGCCTATATACTAGTTTTTTCTGTTTTTCGGGGACTGAATTTCAAATAGGAGGTATGTATATTTATTTTTGTTAGCAGTGTACTTTTCGGTCTTCTCATTCAGTCTGCTAAAGGTTTTCTTATTTTTTAATTTTCTTTTATATGCGCCACACATACGCTACCCAAAGGATTTGTCTAGATTGTTCAATACAATGCAAAATGTGTTCAGTTTGTATACACAAGTATTTATTAATTTTACCACAGTCTTGATATTATGTATATATATTGCGTGTGTACATGGTAGTCTGTGTAGGCTGTTATTAATTTACCAGGGCAGGTGTTTTCATATGTGCGAAATGTAAGTTAATGCATGAATTCCATACTACGGTCTCCTCGGCGAGCTGTGGAGTGCCCGTAACATGGCGGTACGCGCATGGACATATCTTCCCCAGTCACACGCTTCTGCGCAGCCAGCGGTGTGGGGCCTTGCATGGATCAGTGCTAAGTGAAAATTTGTGTAAGGAAAAGTCTGATGTGGTATTCTGGTACATTATGTTCCTGTGTGCTTCTTATGATTAATGTAGAGTCCTGAAAGTGGGGCCCTACCTCGTTGTTACAGTCTGTATATCCTGCACAATCAGTTCGAATAAATAAACCATATATTCGAATTAACGAGATGCGGATGAACAAGGTTCTACCTTACTTTCAAAGTTCTCTTTTTCTAGTACTAACTAGATTGCCCATATCCACGTCTGAGTAAGGACTGTGATTGGAGTACCCATACCCGTGAAGCTTTACGGTTGTGAAATCATCACCATTTAATATTATTGACTATATTTTCTCGTTTCATTATAATTAGTCCATGATTGATCAATCTGATTACCAGGGAGTTAGCCGTGCAGTTAGGGGCGCCCAGCTGTGAGTTTGCATCTGGGAGACAGTGCCACAAAAGAGCAAATAGCAAAATTAAAATCTCTTTAACGAACCACGGCTGCAACAAGCTAAATATTATTTTAATAATGTTATTTGCTTTACGTCCCATTAACTACTTTTACGGTTTTCGGAGACGCCGAGGTGCCGGAATTTAGTCCCGCAGGAGTTCTTTTACGTGCCAGTAAATCTACCGACACGAGGCTGTCGTATTTGAGCACCTTCAAATACCACTGGACTGAGCCAGGATCTATACAATGAATAAATACTTCGTTGCCAGTGGCGTTTTCTGGGCCAGAAGTTCAGGCGTTGTTATAGACGAAATTAATGGATTAAATAAAAGCTCGCACATTTGACCCCTCCCACCCTCGTATTTCTTTTATCAGGCTATTCAGTTCACGAAACAAATTAATCTAGTAGAAAAACATGGAAAAATGTAATAATAATGTTATTTGCTTTACGTCCAACTAACTAATTTTGAAGGTTTTCGGGGATGCCGAGGTGCCGGAACTATGGCCCGCAGGACTTCTTTAATGTGCCTGTAAATCTACCGCCATGAACCTGACGTATCTGAGCACCTTCAAATACCATCGGATGGAGCCTGGATCGAACCTGACAAGTTGGACTCAGAAGGCAGCACTTCAACCGTCTGAGCCACTCAGCTCGGCATGGAGAAAAAAGAGAAACTCTGCAGAGAATTACGATTTTCATTCAAAGGTGAAATACGTCTTTTGGCCATTTCAGTTACTTCACCATTGCAAAGTTAATAATAATAATGTTATTTGCTTTACGTCCCACTAACTACTTTTACGGTTTTCGGAGACGCCGAGGTGCCGGAATTGTGTCCCGTAGGAGTTCTTTTACGTGCCAGTAAATCTACCGACACGAGGCTGTCGTATTTGAGCACCTTCAAATACCACCGGACTGAGCCAGGATCGAACCTGCCAAGTTGGAGTCAACGGCCAGCGCCTCAACCGTCTGAGCCACTCAGCCCGGCATTGTAAAGTTTATATAATGTAATAATATAACATTACAAAGGTGTATGTATGTTCAGTCTTCAGCCCTAAGGCTGGTTGGATCCTCAACAGCTCTGCCATCAGCTGTCATAGATGGCCTGGGCATCACTGAAGAGGCGTACTAGGGAAATGACGAGTGAGATAGATTCCCGTTGCTTTCCTCACCGAGCCAAAAGTTGCTATTACATATCAGTCTGCCAAGCCCACTGAAATGCATTCACCAACCGACCCTATGAGCAACGTTTTCACACCATTCATAGCAGGGACTGGCTGCACAAGGAATGGCATTACTAGCATCACTTACACCTGTCACTTTCATATTGTCAAAGCCAAGGATAAGACAGAGAGAGATCAATGAAAGTAACAAAATTGCTCTAGCCCATACCATAAGACATAGTGCACTGTCAACACTAGGTCCTGCCAGCAAAGGTAAAGTACAGAAAATTAACAAACCACCGTTGACAGCCCTGAAAATGGGTGGGCATGGTCGGCCACTGTAAATTCCTTGTTCCTTTCTTATAGCGAAAAGAAAGTGATGAAGATCTAGTGTTTAGTAATTGGTTTACTATGCTTTCCCTACTCATATTAAAGCATTTAAGCTTCCGACTTGATTGCGTTACCAATAATACACTCGCGCATAACTCGAATACGAAAATCAACACATAGCATTGGAAACTGAAACAACGCCTTGGTCAGGTTTAGCAAGCTTGAGGCAACTTACTGAGAGCGTTCGCGCATGCGCGATTCCAGGAAGTGAAGTTGCAGTGTCGTTGGAAACAGAACCAACAACTTGGTGGCGTGGCAGTCGGTTCGGATGGAACTGAGAGTAACTACAGTATATTGAGCTGAAGAACGAATGGTATGGAGAGAAAAACATATATAATAATAATGTAACATTACATTCAAAAACAAGTGAAATACTAAAAATTTTCTTTCAATCACAAGCAGTCACTACTGATCTGCATTTAAGACGGTGGCCCAAGTGGCGGATTCCCTATATATTGTTTTCCTTGCCATTTATTAAATGATTGCAATGAAATTCGACATTTATTGAACATCCCCCTTGGTAAGTTATTCCAATCCCTAACTCTCCTTCCTATAAACGAATATTTTCCCAAATTTTTCTTCTTCAATTCCAACTTTATCTTAATGTTGTGATCCTTCGTAGTTTTAAAAACACAACTCAAACTTTCGTCTATAAATGTCATCCACGCCATCTTTCCACGGACAGCTGGGAATATACCACTTAGTCGAACAGCTCGTCTCCTTTCTCCCAAGTCTTCCGAGCCCCAACTTTGCAACATTTTTATAACGCTATTTTGTCGAAAATCCCCAGAATAAACCGAGCTGCTTTTCTTTGGATTCTTTCCAGTTCTTGAATCGAGTAATTCTGGTGAGGGTCCCGTACACTGGAACTATACTCTAGTTGGGGTCTTACCAGAACTTATATGCCCTCTCCTTTACATCCTTACTACGACCCCTAAACACCCTCATAACCATGTGCAGAGGTCTTTACCCTTTATTTACAATCGCATTTATGTGATTACCCCATGAAGATCATTCCCAATATTAACACCAATGGTTCCCATAAGGAACTTTCACCCCATCAACGCACTAATTAAAGCTGAGAGGACTTTTCCTATTTCTAGAACTCACAACCTGACATTTAACCCCGTCTATGATCATACCATTGCCCACTGTCCATCTCACAGCATTATCGAGGTCATTTTGCCGTTGCCTACAATCTTGTAACTAACTTATTATTCTATACAGAATAACATCATCCGCAAAAAGCCTTGTCTCTGTTCAATTTTACTTGGGCGTTGACACGCAACTTACACTGTTCGTTGCTAGGGAAACGTGGGAAGCGAATGAGCAATAATTCATAGTCCTTTGTTTTGCCGTATGATGTATTTTCGAAATAACATGTGCCGGCCTCTGTAACTGACAATTCTAAGAACAGTCCAATGCTGGTGAAAACCTGACCAAAAAGTAAAACTCTATAGAACCCACGGGACTTGTACAAGAAGAATAAGACTTATCTTTTCCATGTTGTAGTCTCAAATGTGCAAATCCCCATGATGGTTACCATACTCGACTGAAGAAGCCACGAAAGAAGGAAATACTAAACCAAACATGGTGGGATTCAAACTCAGAACTTTTGATGTGACTGTATAGCTAACTGCATTTTGCCGCTGGTCGTCTTTCCATTGGTTCACTTCAACGTTATGACATCTAGGACAGGTAATTAAATTTCCTTTATTATTTTCGAGACTATTGCTTCAATAATTGCTCTGTCGACAGGTGGAATATCTAGAGAGTCATTGCTAATTAGCTTCATTGGCTGGTAATCAGATTAAATCACTCTCCTGTATGGAGTCGAACTAGTGACCAACATCACATGAATTTCTTTGTGACAATTCCGCTTCAGTTCCAGTACATGACATTGATCGAAATTTACAAACTGCATTAACATGTGCAGCCATTACCCGTGAAGCTTTACGCTTGTGAAACCATCACCATTCAATATTATTGATTGGATTTTCCCTGTTTCATTTTAATTAACCTATGCTGGATAAAACTGTTTAACGAACCAAATGCATGATGTGAAATGCATTGGCGGTTGAAAGGTGTAGCGTCACCGTGATTTCAGGTATTTGTACGATTTCCAATATCAGTCCATGGGTTTTGAATACTCTTGCACTTACCAGGCAGGCTGACGCAATGTTTTCACCTGTGTTGAGCAGAGTTTAGAGTTATTTGTTAATCTCCGAATAGTTCATAAAGAGTGTTTTTTTAAAGGTGAAAGTACACCTTTATGTAAAGTAATATTACATCTATCAAATATTGCCCTTATTTCAATATTGAATGTTTATCTTTCAATTCAAAAAATGCAGACCTTAGTGTGTGGTGACACCTTAAAAAAGAAACTTAGGGAGTTAATGGTTCGAGTGTTATGTTTACTTTACTCTACTGTGTGTGAGTCAGGCTTCGGTATTAAATAAAACTATGATCACATGACTCGAAGATCTAGAACGATGGCATCAAAGAAAAATGTTCAGAAATTCATGGTTTTAACATACTACTACTACTACTACTACTACTACTGAAAATGAAATTCCACAGCCTATTTCCAGTCATTCGACCGGGCCAGGAATGTAATGAACGAAGCCCCCATCTAGCGGCGAGGATAGGAATTGTGCCGGCTGCCGAAGCCTGTCACACTCCTCTTGGGCAATGACTAATGAACGACAGATGAAATGATATTGGAGAGTGTCGCTGGAATTAAACATGTCATGGAAAACCGGAGTGCCCAGAGAAAAGCCTGTCCCGCCTTCGCTTTGTCCAGCACAAATCTCACATGGAGTGACTGGGATTTGAACCACGGAACTCAGCGGTGAGACGCCGGCGCGCTGCCGCCTGAAGTACGGAGGCTTTTACTACTACTACTACTACTACCACTAATAATAATAAATTAATAATAATAATAATAATACCGGGTGAGTTGGCCATGCGGTTAGGGACAATCAGCTATGAGCTTGCATCCTGGAGATAGTGGGTTCGATTTTCAATGTCGACAGACCTGAAAATGGTTTTTCGTTGTTTTTAATTTCCACATCAGGCAAATGCTAGGGGTTGCACCTTAATTAAGGCCACGGCCGCTTCCTTCCGGCTCCTAGACCTTTCCTATCCTACCATCGTCATAAGACCTATCTGTGTTGGTGCGATGTAAAGCAAATTGTGAAATAATAATAATAATAATAATAATAATAATAATAATAATTTCGTATCGCCATTGCTACCCTGGTGATACCATAATAATGCAGAATTTACCGAAGATGGGCAGTATATTGGTATAGGAAACTGCATATTAGTGTGGTGGAGAATAGTGTTGTACATGGTATATATGTTTCAGGACAGTTAAGGACAGCACGCACACCCAGTCCCTGAGCTAACGGAATTAACCATTTACTATTAAAATCCTTCGATCACGCCTAGAATCGAACCCGGTGCCCTGAGCATCAAAGGGCAAGACGCTGACCCCGTGAGCCATGGAGCTGGACATGCCAGTAATGGACATGTTTTTATGGAGAGTGCATTGCAAAAAAGAACTGCCGCGCACCATCAAATGCAGACATTTCGCACATCAAGAGCATGAGAGATGGCAAAATATATGTAGTTTTACAACCTAATCTGAATGCCAAAATTGAATCACACAGAGAAGTATAGAGGAGATTAACATCATGCTTTTATTAAAAAAATAGACGGGCATGAAAAGCACTAAAGAAATGTATTGCGTTGCTGAAGACTGACAAAGAGCACTACACATATTGATCGTCAATATCCGGGAGTCTCGGCAGGTCACGCAGAAACAGAATATTTTTTTTTCAAGAATAAAATGTCTTCCTTAAATAGTGCAACAAAACATTCGTGCATATCTGGTCACGCCTCCCAGCCACATATTTATATTCAGTCCATCAGAATAATTTTCGTTCTTTTCATTTTCCTATGCTGATATGAAAGGAAAATGAATTTTAAATATATTGAACCCATGACCTTTGTGCCCTAAGAATATTGTGTATCAAATTGTCAATTGAATAAGAAGTTCGACTCTTGATAGCATGGAATTGACACGTGGCGAGGGGGTGATTACCTTCTGTCCCACGCTCTGGGATACATGACGTCAATCGCACGTGTCAACGGCGGAAGAATCTTAAGTCATTTTTGTGAACTATTTCAAAGCGCGTGTATTTGGCGTGCCCAAGCCAAGTCGAAAATATAGTGCCTATCAAATGAGGTCATTTAACCAACTAATTGAACATGTATAAATTTTAAATGTCCATGAACACTACCGCCAGAAATGTAGCGAGTATGTAGTCACCTCCAAAACTCCTGTAATTACAGTTTAGTTAAGTCAGAAAAGTTATAGAAATTTTCTTGGAGGCAAAGGGAGATGCCCGGAGAGAGGGGGTAGCTGCTATATATAAGAACTGACGCCATGACGAAGCCCCTGCATTTTGTGTTACGAAGCTGACGACAGAGGGTTGAGCTGCTCTGTGAACTCGAACGACAAAAGTAGACAAAGTCCAACCAACATATTTCAGTGATTGTGACTGGGGTCTTGACTCCATGAGGAGTGGAAATAATTGTACCAGATAGGACGGTCAAAGTACCGAATAAATTCTTATGTTATAAATAAAGTAATTCGTGTGCGGAAATAATTACAGTCCATCGTGTGCGCTCAGCAAGAACAAGTGAAGGGCATTTCTTTCTTTTTTATGCTTTATTTCCAGGAAACCGGAAGAATAAAATGATCTGTAAAGCCAGAAATGTAAAAATGGCTAAATAAAATGCCAGGGTCGCAGGTGAGCCCTATGATGAATACTGGCGTGACCACCTAAGGCATGTAACTTACCATCTTACTACCTATTATATCTTGTTTCATGATATCTAAAAATGTGTATTTAAATGGGGTATATACGACGCAGTTTGTCACCCCTATGTGGATTTTGTAACTGTTAGAATACGACTTAAAAAGGGTCATTTGTTTTATTTTCCACTTGGATAAATTTTTGAAGTCGTGCGAGTGCCATATGATGTTGTAAAAAGTTATCAAATAGGGTTTCGAAGTGATATCACGTCCAATGTAGATCTGCATGTCAGTGTGTTTATTGCCTATATTTTGTGATGTCAAATTAAGATGTTCATTCGACGTAAAATGTTTCTGTCTGAAATTTTGACGTAAATAATACGATAAACCCATGGTTACTCATTTTCAATCGAGTGGAAGCGCGCTGTCGGGTGAGAGTATAGGGTGATGAATTTAGGCACGGTGTGAAACGTTTTTCTAGGCCCATTTAAACTGTGTCTGACTGAAAATAAAAAAAGATTTAGTAGAATTTTTCAGTCATTTTCGTGAAAATCCAGTTATTAAAATACGATATAATTTTATGTGAAGTTATTCATTATTAAAGCACTGTGCGGTATTAGACGTCGTGGATTCTAGTAAGGATTTTATTCCAGTTCTTTTGTCGGTGATATTCGTAAGTTGGGAAACAGAGGTTAGTTTTGTCGTGTGAGTCGAGATGAGATTTGTGAATCAGGTTGGAGACCTGTCAATGAAGCCGGGACTTGTGGAAGCCCGAGGAAGATTTTATAATGTTGGGAATGGAAAGCAATATACAAGAATCCGCGCTGGTATTAATTTGCGACGTGTATAGTTATCGTGGGCATTTTGAAGTATAATCTATGTGCATTTTGTTGGTTAGAATATCGTATTTGTTTAATTATGTCGGCGGAGTTTAAAAGGGAGCATTCTGAGAAGCCAGTCAGGTAGAACGGAACAGATGTCCCATGTCACTGCCAAGCGAACTTGGGGGCGAAATGCCATCAGCTGATAGGGGTTGGCCGCTGGGATAACGGGGCCTGGGGAGTGTGTTACGCGTGGAATTGACATTGTATTTCTCGGCAGAACGTTAAATGTTTGATTTAGTTGAAATTTTCATCCGGTAATAACCTGAGTGTTATTAGATACTGTAAAATTTGTTAAATTGGGGACGTATTGTGCTTTTGATACGGCAGACTTAGAGTATAATGAACAAGACTAGCCAAATTCAGGGTTGTCCAAAATATAGAGCGATGGTAGTGATGATTGTTTGTCTGTGAGGGGTGCGCAAACTTTATAAAATGTTATGACGAGATATGACATCGTAATTACACTGACTGACAGAGCAAATGCAACACCAAGAAGGAGTGGTTCGAAAGGGATGAAAGTTGGGGAAAAAACAGAGACGACACGGACGAATAATTGATGTTTATTTCAAACCGATATGCAGGTTACACAATGCGCACGGCATCGACTCAGTAGGATGTAGGACCACCGCGAGCGGCGATGCACGCAGAAACACGTCGAGGTACAGAGTCAATAAGAGTGCGGATGGTGTCCTGAGGGATGGTTCTCCATTCTCTGTCAACCATTTGCCACAGTTGGTCGTCCGTACGAGGCTGGGGCAGAGTTTGCAAACGGCGTCCAATGAGATCCCACGAGTGTTCGATTGGTGAGAAATCCGGAGAGTACGCTGGCCACGGAAGCATCTGTACACCTCATAGAGCCTGTTGGGAGATGCGAGCAGTGTGTGGGAGGGCATTATCCTGCTGAAACAGAGCATTGGGCAGCCCCTGAAGGTACGGGAGTGCCACCGGCCGCAGCACATGCTGCACGTAGTGGTGGGCATTTAACGTGCCTTGAATACGCACTAGAGGTGACGTGGAATCATACGCAATAGCGCCCCAAACCATGATGCCGCGTTGTCTAGCAGTAGGGCGCTCCACAGTTACTGCCGGATTTGACCTTTCTCCACGCCGACGCCACACTCGTCTGCGGTGACTATCACTGACAGAACAGACGTGTGACTCATCGGAGAACACGACGTTCCGCCATTCCCTCATCCAAGTCGCTCTAGCCCGGCACCATGCCAGGCGTGCACGTCTATGCTGTGGAGTCAATGGTAGTCTTCTGAGCGGACGCCGGGAGTGCAGGCCTCCTTCAACCAATCGACGGGAAATTGTTCTGGTCGATATTGGAACAGCCGGGGTGACTTGCACATGCTGAAGAATGGCGGTTGACGTGGCGAGCGGGGCTGCCACCGCTTGGCGGCGGATGCGCCGATCCTCGCGTTCTGACGTCACTCGGGCTGCGCCTGGACCCCTCGCACGTGCCACATGTCCCTGCGCCAACCATCTTCGCCACAGGCGCTGCACCGTGGACACATCCCTATGGGTATCGGCTGCGATTTGACGAAGCGACCAACCTGCCCTTCTCAGCCCGATCACCATACCCCTCGTAAAGTCGTCTGTCTGCTGGAAATGCCTCCGTTGACGGCGGCCTGGCATTCTTAGCTATACACGTGTCCTGTGGCACACGACAACACGTTCTACAATGACTGTCGTCTGAGAAATCACGGTACGAAGTGGGCCATTCGCCAACGCCGTGTCCCATTTATCGTTCGCTACGTGCGCAGCACAGCGGCGCATTTCACATCATGAGCATACCTCAGTGACGTCAGTCTACCCTGCAATTGGCATAAAGTTCTGACCACTCCTTCTTGGTGTTGCATTTGCTCTGTCAGTCAGTGTATATGGCGAGTTGCTTTTGGTTTGTACGTAGATTATTAGGGTTATCCAAGTGTTAATAATGGCTAGGGTTAGATTAGATTTAAAGTGTGAGGTCATGAAACACGATATAAACTGGACATGAATTATGTTATAGTTCTTTTCCAGATATAGAAATCAACAGATAAACATCACAGGATTAAAATTTTGAGTCACAACTGAATAGAATTTGTGAAGGAACCATTAGTCCGCGGAGATAGAATTTGTTGTTCTTTAAGATTTCAATAAATCATTTAAAATTTAATTATTAAATTCAGTTAAACCGCATTTTGAAATACCTTAAATCAAGCGAATAACTTGGAGATGCATTCTGGAAATCTTAGTTTGTTTTCTGGGGAATGTGTAAATGTTAACGTAACGATTAAGAGGACATATCCGAAGGTAATGGACTTTACTGCCACAAAGTATTGTGAGCATTGCTATTGTTGTATTATTTAACTTTGATTGATTGAGCAGTGAATGTGCTGGGGATAGTAAAGTGGAAACTTTGATCATCAACCGATGTAATTTAATTTGTGTTTAGCCTTCAGCTTAGAAACTTGGATGGTCTTGGGGTCATAAACCTCAGTGACTTAGATTAGGGCCATATGCCACTGTAACGTCATTTTCCTTGCGGTCATCATCGACAATGACTTTAAAGTAACTTAGAAGTTTAGATGTCGGTCCATGACATAGACGCAGGTCACATCCATTCAATTAAGGGTCCATGCCGTATAACCACTGTGTGGCACACACCGATTGGACTGCCTTAATTATACCCAGAGTCCAGAGTTCGTGTTACGAGGGCTGGACCATAACGAATCACTATGATGGTACATGTAGTCTCACATGGAAGCCGAATTTAAGGATTTTCAGACTTTCCTTTCTTTAATAAAAAAATGAGACAATGGTTTCTAGTAAGAATGCCCATCAGGCAGACACGTCAAAGGCTCACACCAGTGTTCTGACTTTCTATGTAATAAAATGATTGTGGTGTCCAGTGGACACGATTAATTTCAGTTATACCATTGACAAATCAGAATGCTTCAGAATTTCATGAATAAATAGGAATCTTTTAAGCAGACCTTTCATTTGAGTAGATAGATTAGAATTACTGAACCCTACCTTTACCTCAGCAAGTGACGAAGAACCCGATACGACCCAAGAGACAGATCTCATGAACTTTGCTGATAGGTAAGAAAGGTAGGTATCCTTCGATATGGACCAAAAGGGTTCAATATTATACTGTTGGAATGCGTAAATTCTCCATGAAAACAACATCCCTGCACTACTGTATAGTAAGGGCCATTTTCCTTTACAAAAAAATCCACAGTTCTAGCACCTCAGTGTTGAAAACATCCTAGGAATATGAGCTATGAAATTCAGGTAAATAAAATGTAGTAAGTTTGAGAATATATTCTTTATTTATTCCTAAAAATTACAATTCTTTTCTTAATCATCGTTATCCGATTAGTTTAGCAGTTTGCCTTTTTCTATCACCACGAGCGCTAATGTGAGTCAATGCGGTGTCAGTTAAGCCCTTATAACTACTGTACATTCGGTTTGGACATTTTTCAAAAATATCAATAAACGCCTAAGTGTATGAAACCAAGGAACACATTACAGAACGAATTATGTAAATTAGTAAATTTGGCTGAGGGGTATTGAACCAGGGAACACATTACAGAACGAATTATGTGAATAAGTAAATTTAGCTGAGGGGTATTGAACCAGGGAACACATTACAGAAAGAATTATGTGAATAAGTAAATTTGACTGGGGTTTGATTCAAAAGGTACACGAGTAAAGAAACAAGCGATTTTAGGCTTTTTCCGTAACTGCATTTAGGCCGGAAGTATTTTCAAATTTGTTTTTTTCTTAGTATGTTAGAGCTATTCATGACTCTCAATTTGAAAATTTTCCGGGCCCTTTAGCCCTTTAACTTTCGGCAAAATTGAGAAAATTACCTAATATTACGTTTTTCGTTCCCTGTTCCGCCTGCTGAGAAATGTTTTCCTTGCTTTTTGAAGTTCCATGCATTTTGTGTGTTCAGTCTATTCCATAAGAGCTTCGATATAAAAAATGTGAACACAAAAAACTTTTACCCATATATGATATATTATGACCAATTTTATTTCATTAAATCTTTGACGATATAACTACCTCTGCGACCTATCGCAGTGCCTCATAATCGTTGGTGCAAATTACGATACTGATTTTTTCTTTTTGCTATTTGCTTTACGTCGCACCGACGATGGAACAGGAAAGGCCTAGGAGTGGGAAGGAAGCGGCCGTGGCCTTAATTAAGGTACATCCCCAGCATTTGACTGGTGTGAAAATGGGAAACCACGGAAAAGAATCTTCAGGGCTGCCGACAGTGGGATTCAAACCCACTATCTCCCGGGTGCAAGCTTACAGCTATGCGACCCTAACCACACGGCCAACTCGTCCGGTGCGATTCTGATCAATGGGGGCGTGTAGATTTATATAACGAAGGCAAATACTTACTTTTGATTTTTTGGATATAACTTATATGTTTCGTGACTAACATTATTAAACGTGATTGTCGTCTTTATTCACAATTTGACGATATTTACATGACATTATTATTATTGCGGCCCCGAATTGTAGGGGTAGCGTGCCTGCCTCTCACCCGGAGGACCCAGGTTCGATTCCCAGCCAGGTCAGGGATTTTTACCTGGACCTGAGGGCTTGTTCGAGGTCCACTCAGCCTACGTGATTAGAATTGAGGAGCTATTGAGGGTGAGGCGGCGGCCTAGAAAGCCAAGAATAACGGCCGAGAGGATTCGTCGTGCTGACCACACAACAGCTCGTAATCTGCAGGCCTTCAGGCTGAGCAGGGGTCGTTTGGTAGGCCAAGGCCCTTCAAGGGCTGTAGTGCCATGGGTTTTTTATTATTATTATTATTCTTCTTTCTTCGTTTCGGCCTGCTGTGGACCACGTTATTTCAACCGTTTGCATCCTTGAGCTTTAACTCTTCCCCAGTACTCACGCATTCTCGTTCTGTGAGCCTCCTTTCTTTCATCAGTCCACTTCTTGCCTGTTTTCAACTTTGGCCTTTCTTGGAACCTCTTGTATCCCTGGAGCTTTTTCTGGAGAGGAGCACGTTTCTGGATGTCTTCGAGTGTGATTCCTATTTCCTGAAGGTCTTTTTCAACTTCGATAAACCAGGGTCCCTTGGTTTTCTTATTAAGAAAGTAGGAAAATATCCTATTGGTCTGTCTCTGTGTGCTCATGCGTGCTATATGGCCATAAAAATTAATCCTCCTTTTCCGAATCGTGTCCGTTATCCTCTCCATATGCTGGTACAGATCGCTGGTGTGTCGTCTCCTGTACTCACCATTTTCTTTGATTGGTCCAAGAATCTTTCTCAGGATTTTTCTTTCTTTAGCTTCTAGCTTCTCCATCAGACCTCTTCTGTTCATTGCAAGGCATTCTGCTGCGTACAGTGCTTCCGGGCGTACAACCGAACAATAATGCCTAAGCTTGGCGTTGATGGACACTGATCTTTTGTTGTAGACATTCCTAGTCAGCTGATATGCCATCTCCATCTTGTTGATTCTGTACATGATTGCTTCTTTCTCAGAGTTGTTAGGTACTATCCACTCACCTAAGTACTTAAACTTTTCCACCTGCTTGATTTTTCCCTGTTCCACAATGAGCTCTCTGGGAGCTGGCTTGATGTTGGTTATAAACTCTGTTTTTTGGAAAGAGATTTGAAGGCCAGCTTTTGCTGCTTGGATTCTCAGTTGGTTAATTTGTTTTTCAGCAGTATCTAGGGAATCAGAAAAGATCGCTAGGTCATCTGCAAAAGCTAGGCAGTCTATGATAAGATCATCTTTCTTATATCCTATTCTAAGGCCATTCTCAACCTCTTCCTTGCACATCTCCTTGCGCCATTCCCGAATGATTTTCTCCAGAACGCAGTTGAAGAGAAGGGGTGATAATCCATCCCCTTGCCTAACACCAGTCTTGATTTCGAAGACGTGTGAAATTTCTCCCCTGAATTTCACCCTGGACGTAGTGCTGGTTAAGGTCTGTTGAATGATAGCTCTCGTTTTGTTGTCTAAGCCCATTTCCTTCAGAATGCGGAGGAGAGTGTGTCGATCTATGGAGTCATAGGCTTTTTGGAAGTCAACAAAAGTAACTACAAAATTCCTATTCCTGGATTTTAGGTACGACAGGACGGACTTAAGGTTCATGATCTGCTCTGCACAAGATCGTCCTTTTCTAAAGCCTCCTTGGTATTCACCCAACTGTGAATCAAGTTGCTCTTCTGCCCGAGTTTGAAGGGCTTTGGAAAGAATTTTGTATGTTACTGAGAGAAGGGAGATGCCGCGGTAGTTGTTTACATCTGTTTTCTCACCTTTCTTATGTAGGGGATGAATCAGGGCTGCTGTCCAATCATTTGGGATCCTTTCTGTTTCCCAGATCTCGCGAATGATCTCAGTTAGTTTATCGATCGCCTTTTCACTTGCAGACTTCCAGAGTTCAGCAATTATCGCATCTTCTCCAGGTGCTTTGTTGTTCTTTAATGATGTAATTATCTGTTTGATTTCCTCTTTTGTGGGGGGAGAAGAGTCTGGGTTGGGATGTCTGGATTCTTCAAAGGTGAATTCTGATTCTGGTTCTTCGCAGTTAAGAAGAGATTCAAAATATTTAGCCAAGATTTGGCAGTTATCCTTGTCGTTGTAGGCAACCTTTCCATTGTGATCTCGGAAATGTAGACTTGGTGGGGTGTACTTCGTGAGGTTGCGTTTGAAGGTTCTATAGAAATCCCTAGTATTATTCTTATTAAAGTCCTGCTCGATCTGTGTCAGTTGGATTTTGTCAAATGCGCGCTTTACTTGGCGGATCACTTTCGCTGCAAGTTTCCTAGCCTTCAGAAAGTCTTCATATCTTTCTGGATTCTTCAGGGAATTCCACCTTTGCCAAGCGATTTGTCTTTGTGTTATGGCTTCATCACATTCTTGAGTCCACCACGGATGCTTCTTTGGTTTCTTTAGCAATACTGTCTCCTCAGCCGTTTCAACAATGGCATTTTTCAGTTGTTCCCAATTTTCTGTGTTCAAAGACTGAAGTTTCTGGGTGAATTCTTCGCTAGTTTTCAGCTTTTCTGTATCAAATTTGCTAGTTTTCTTTATCTTAACTCTCTTGGTGTTTCTTGGATGAAGCTTAATTTTGATCTTGGATAGATAGTGGTCTGAGTCAAGGTTAGCACTTCTCAGGACTTTAACATTTTGGATCTCTTGTGTTGCTTTTCGTGCAATGGCAACATGATCTATTTGAAATTCTCCCAAGTGAGGATTTGGTGATATCCATGTCTTTTGTTTTCTCGGTAGATGTTTGAAGGCTGTTGACTTAAGAACAAGATTGAATGCCTTACAAAGCTCTATAAGCCTTTCCCCATTTTGGTTGGTTCGTTTGTGGGCTGGATAGTTTCCAACGATGTTTTGGAATTTTCTTTCTTTGCCAATCTGGGCATTGAAGTCTCCAAGCAAAATGATTGTGTGTTTGTCAGGAATTTTTGATATAACATCTTCTAGGTCCTCCCAGAATTTGTCTGTTCCTTCTGGGTCTTTCTTGTTTGCCTGGTTGATTGGCGCATGTACGTTCACAAGCGTGTGTACGTTGTTCATACTCCGAAAGCTAAGCATCGAGACCCTGCTGTTAGGAGAGCTGAAGTCAGTGACTGAATCAATAATTTTCCTGCTGACAATAAATCCTGTACTAAGGTGTGGAACAGTTTTCATCACACGTTTGCCAGTTTTCCCTTTGAAGATTCTATAACCTTGTGATTCAAACGCATGTTCATCAGTAAACCTTGACTCTTGAATTGCTGTAATTAGGATTTCATGATGGGAGAGGACATCCGTAAGATGTTTGAGTTTACCAACTTTCAAGAGGGAGTTGGCATTGAAGGTAGCAAAAAAATTTCTGTGTTTGTGGCTGATTTTGTTCCTAGGAGTCTCCGATACCTCCTTGCATGTAGGTGCAGGCTCCCCAGAATCCGAAGGCCTGCTTACGTCACTCAAGGCGACGGTGGATTGGTTACCACCTGGGGTACAATTTCCTGTTGAATTTTCCTCCATGCTTTGCAGTTGAAAACTTGTAGTTTGGGGTCGGTGTAGTTTTACATCGACCAAGTTACTTCCAAGGTTGTAAGCCTTGGAGAGAGCCTGGTGTTCGACTCGGGATGGCATTTCCTCCATACCCCACGCTTCGGTTCTCCCGCCGGTACTCGGGTGGCTGATTGCAGTGGTTTCCCACTGGGCGATGGGGGCGCCACGTCCCTACGCCATTATTATTATTATTATTATTATTATTATTATTATTATTATTATTATTATGTTGCTGCTACATTTGCCTCGCCGTGGTGAGTTCGCGAGTGCGTACATGTGAATTTGGCCCTATTTTACGGCCGGATGCCCTTGGTAACGCCAACCTGATGTGGATGGATGTATTCACTACAGCGTGTTCCAATGGTGGTTGGTAGTATGGAGTGGTGGTGTTATTATTACAGTATATGAAAAGGTGTATGTTGAGACCATCACAAACATCTTGTCCCAATCTAATAATGTTATTGGCTTTACGTCCCACTAACTACTCTTTTACGGTTTTCGGAGACGCCGAGGTGCCGGAATTTTGTCCCTCAGGAGTTATTTTACGTGCCAGTAAATCTACCAACACGAGGCTGACGTATTTGATTGAACACCTTCAAATACCACCGGACTGAGCCACGATCGAACCGACCAAGTTGGGGTCAGAAGGCCAGCGCCTCAACCGTCTGATCCACTCAGCCCGGCTGTCCCAATCTAACCAGACAGAACTAAAATCGCTGACCTGATCGGAAATCAAACCTGGGCCTTTCTGAACCGGAAATCTCGACACCAACAATTCATTCACACACATACACATTTGTTCGTATAAAGTTGCACCACCATTAAGGAAAACTTTCGTCAGAAGTGACTCGGTGGTCTCCATATAGATAAATAACCTTTGACGCTTTCTACCTCCCTATCTTACTGTGTCCATAATCTCTCGTTAGCCAGATGTTCCGAAGGGTCAGCAAACTGGAGAGGAGTCAAGACTGGAAGCTCGTGTTTGCTCAATATTATGCAGTGGCACGTGGCGTAAATTACCGTACTTGATTGTCAGATTGAAGGACGCGTTTCCCACAGTAGGTGCAATACTGGATGTTAAGAGTTAAATCGTGCAAACTAATAATGAGCATGACCGTCTGTACAACTACTTTGGTACACAGAGGAAATGAACGTTTCCTTTGATTAAAATAGGTTTATGCATGTCCTTAAATTCTTAATAACACGAATCCTTCCCAGACATTTCATAATATCATCTCCAGAGAATTTGGCAGGCGTGGACACAAAGAGACCTAATTATTATTTCCGGAGTCGTTCTACCCTATTATTTTAAATTGAAAAATGTTATAATAATAATAATAATAATAATTATTATTATTATTATTATTATTATTATTATTATTATTATTATTATTATTATTATTATTATAGTAATAATAATGTAATTTACTTTATGGTTTTCGGAGACGCCGAGTTGCCGGAATGTACTCTCGGTGGAGTTATTTTACGTGCCACTAAATCTATTCACACGAGGCTGACGTATTTTAGCACCTACGCATTCCACCGGACTGAGGCAGGATCGAGCCTGCCAAGTTAGGGTCAGAAGGCTAGTGCCTAAACCGTCTGAGCCACTCAGCCCGGCGCTTTTTAAATATTAATTTTGTCGGTAATCGCTAAAATTATCACCAGAGATCTTTTTCATGCCGTTATAGTATGAAATGGAGTGTCGAATGAATTGCATTCCCCCCTTCAATAATCTTACTTCTTCTGGTGGATTTGAAGCAAAGATCTTGAGATTCAGAGGTCGGCATACTTTCATTGATCCATAAAGCGAACTATCAATAATAATGTTGTCCGTACTTATAGACATTATATAGGCCTTTGGGCTTATGCCGTATCAAGAAAATAAGGTGAAATTCTTTACGTTTTCCAGACAACTTTGCTCTGCGTGTTCAGAAGAAAATCTTGGCTGTTCACGAGAAAGCCAACGGCCGTAGCCGTGTCGAAACACCGGATCCCGTAAGATCTCCGAAGTTAAGCAACATTGGGCGTGGTCAGGAGTTGGATGGGTTGCCACGCGCTGTTGGTGGGGGTAAGGGAATGGAGGAGCGGAAAGGAACTGGTCCCCCTACCACACGTAAACTCCGGCTCTGGAACACCTCTGCGGAGGTTCGGACCTGCCTTCGGGCAGAACAACCCTTACCTACCTTCACGAGAAAGGCTTCTCAAACAATGAGGTTTGAATTTAGACGTTACAATACAAGTGGAAGTGGCACGTTCATTCGTCACCAATCGGTCACCTGACGGAACCATCTGAATCAGTCTGAGAGTGTCTCATAACATGACATGACAGGTGTACACACACATGAAGGTATGACATTGACACAAGCCTGGAATGAAACATCTTGCGATGAGGAACGTTCGAATTTGAAAAACACCGAAACGAAATAACAATAGCGAAGGGAAAGGGAAGGGAACTACCTACATAAATCCTTAATGGCTGTCAACCACGTATTACTTAATTGATAGCCAGTGTCCCTGTTGAAATTGTTAGGATTTCAACCAACCAGACAAATCAGCAATAACTGAGCACGCTGTATCATCGGGTCATGATGACGTGTTCCAAGATGCTCTAGCTCTTACCCACACTGGACACTACAGGTCCAGGATTATACGGGAAGCTGTGGAAATACTTAGCCTGGTGTGAAAGTGGGAAACCATCTTCAGACCTGCCGACAGTGGGGTTTGAACCCGCTATCTCCAGAATCCAAGTTGACAACTACGCGACACGAACCGCGCGGCCACTCTGCTAGGTAAGATATTCAAAGCAGGGCATTTATACAAGTGGAGGAACAGGCATTATCAGCGATGGTAGGTTGATGTAAATAAATGCAGCATCACCTGCCCACTGGATGGGGCGAGCTTATTAGGAACAGTGAATTATTTTCCTCGTTCAGTGATAAGCAAGTTATTCCGTAACTAGCATGGTTCCAATGCCTTCGCAAGTCAACAGGGTTCGAAATGTTCGCATGTGCAGGGACATAATGATATCTCCAGCACAAATCGCACATGCAATGATGTGCAAAATGTAAAATAAAGCCTATGGTAGAGTATTTTGCATCATGAACACCACATAGTTATAACCTCTAAGTTGGTTTAAATAATATCGTTTATACATATTTATGCCTTTCAGCTGTCAGTCTGCAAGCCTCTGTATTTACTTTTTTCAATTTGCTTTACGTCGCACTGACACAGAGACGTCTTACGGCCACGCTAGGACAGGAAGAGTTAGTATTGGTGGGGGGAGTGAACGTGGCCTTAAATTAAGGTACAGTCCCAGCAATTGCCTGGTATGAAAATGGGAAACCACGAGAAAACATATTCAAGGCTGCCGAGAGTGGGAATCGAAACGACTATCTCCCGAACACAAGCTGACAGCTACGTGACCCAAGCCGCACGGCCACTTGCCAGTTGTGTAAATTTACTAAACGCCTTCACAATTCTCTGTATTTAAGAGATCTGATGCGTCATTTATTTATATTACTCGTATCTTTAAATCATTAGAAACCACGTCTATACTTCGTCGTCTTGGTTTCCCTCTACTTCTCTTACCCTCCATGACTGAGTCCATTGTTTTCCTACGTAAACTATCCTCCTCCATTCGCCTCACATGGACCCTCTATCGAAGCCAGTTTATGTATACAGCTTCATCATTCGAGTTCATACCTAAATTGGCCTTTATCTCCTCATTCCGGGTATCCTCCCATCTGTTTGTACCAACGACCATTCTCGCTACTTTCATGTTTATTAGTACTGACTTATGAAAATGATATCCTGAGTCCACCCAGATTTCACTCCCGTACAGCAAAGTTGGTCTGAAAACAGACATGTGTAACGATAGTTTCTTCCGGGAACTGACTTCTTTCTGACCGAATAATGTTGATCAAAATTGGCAGCTCACTGCATTAGGGAGAACACACATCATACTTGACATCATTTACCTGCTCTAGTTACGTATTGCCAACTTAATAATCAATTATGTTAGATTTCTTACCTACTGACATCACTAAGTCCTCGGAATGCTCATTCAAGTCCCAAGGCACTAGACTGCAAGCTTTCAGCACAGTCTACCATTAAGACAACGTCGTCGGCATGGGCTAAACTGCTTACTCATCCCATAGAGCAGGACCTCTCAGGGTGCATGCACCAGTGCATTGCGCTGTGCACGGTGTAAAAGACAACTTCGCTTGGCTGACCAAAGTGCAGACACCTACTCCTCGATTTGGAGCAATAGCGCTCTCTCTCTCTCTTTCCCCACGCCTGTCTCGCTCACTCAGCCTGTCTCCCTCTTCCCTGCTTGCTCCGTAGCGCTCCAAATCCGAGCCAAGTTGAGCCGAGTTTAGCTGAGTCGCCCTGAGACGACGCGCTGGTTCGAGCTGAGCCGAGTGGGACCGATGCATTGTGCGCAGGACCTCTGCGCCTCAGTTTGCACGCGTGAGATTTTGGGCGATTGAGAGGCCCTATCACATAATAACAAGATACGTCAAAAAGTTAAAGTTCTCAGGGGAAGCAGTTTTTTTGTTTTTAAACAATACGAAATCACCGGTTCACTTAATATTGTCAAACCATTCTGTGTTATATAAAACAGTTTATTATATAAAGGTGTTGATTTCCGTTTGTTTATTTCAAAATATTAATGAAGTATCTGCTTTGGATCTTGAATGAAAGTGGCTTCTCCTATATTGACCAGACAGTAATTTTTTACGTGGACCAGTCAAAACAAAAGTGGTGTAAGTCACATGTGAGTATTGTTCGCTAGTAAGATTTAACAGTTCTCTTTAACAAAGGCAGCTGTGTAAATTCAATAACAATAATGTTATTCATCTACAAGAAAATAATGTCCACGTCCACAGTACCAACAGAAATATACTACACACAAGACAAACGGACTTATCTGGCTGAAGTCACTTTTATTAACAATATTCAGATTATTAACAAGATAATTCAACTTATTTTGAATAATCCTGAAGTAAAATTTGGCTATTTCTTCAGTATTATGACTTATCTTGTTAATGTCAAAGGATAGAGAGCAACGACCTTAATAGGTTATTGCAGAAATTTAGAAAAAGGTTGACTTATCTGGTTTTTACCCGAGATGAGTGAATTTCTCCCTTCAACTTTATACCTTTCAACTATGAAAAGCAAAGGTAAAAGATTACAGCCTTATCTATACCCTAAGGACCTTGAAAAAAAACATTCATCCATTAGTTCTCACAACAGCAACATAAATGCCTCCGATTGAATAATCTACCTTTAATCCCATAATATTTAATTATATAATCTACCTTTAATCCCATAATATTTAATTATATAATCTGAAGGACTCATACAAACTAAAAATTAATACTTAAATTCAATTAAATCTCCTTGAAATTATGTTTGTGATATTTTTTGATAGAATTCATTTTAAAAATAAAAATATTATGTAACTTAGTTTCTGTTCATTTGAATGGTTGAAATTGAAAAAAATGCTTTACTTTTTATAAAACCTAGAAAGTGATCCATGCTTAGAAACGGATATTAAAGGATATAGAATTGTAACTTGTCCGAGTGCTTGGTGGAATGGTCAGCGTAGTTGCCTTCGGTTCAGAGAGCCCCAGGTTCGATTCCTGGCTGGTCGTGGATTTTACACTTCATATGATTAATTCCTCTAGCTGGGGGAAATATTGCTTGTGTTTGTTGTAATACACATACCCTCATTTACCACAACATACCCTACTACCAACCACTACAGAAACACGCAATGGTGAAAACATCCCTCCGCATAGGTTAGTGTCAGGAAGGGCATGCGGCCATAAAGCTGGACGAAATCCGCATCCAGTGCCAAAACCAGGAAACTGGGGAAAGTCCAGGAAGAACTAGACGCATTTGTAACTCATTGTGCATTGCTTAGAACTAATCGTACTTTAATGATAAACTGGTCTTCAAACCAAAAGCCTGTAAATAACCTAACCACCACTGCTTTTCAAGCAACATAAGACACTGCAACACATCTGTTTACTCTTCGAACCCATGCATTGGGAAAGGCAAGTTGAAACCTTACTTTGTTCACATCAATCTACCACCTCTGACGATGACCGTTCATGTGTCTCCTAGTGCACTGTTGCTGAACTGACATACAGAGCAGGCTTGTAGTGGTGTCTCAACAGCGCGTTAGCCACGAGTCATTTGGAAAGGTGTGGCAATAATTAAAATAATGAGCCCGCTGCCATACTGGGGCGAAACGCTGTCAATTTTGTGACTGAAACGGCTAAATGAGCCCTTCTTTCAATAGTTATTGATTTTTAAGAGCCATCATGTTATAGGAATTTTGTCCCGTGGAAACCAAGTACACGTATTTTCACATTTAATCACATCCAAATGTAGATCTAACTGATCGCGGTTAGTATTGAAACTAATCTCTTGCAAATTGAAGTATAAAGACTATAGTCCGGATACTTTGTAAACGGCCTTCTGAATGACCGACGGGGCGTGGAAGTGTGGGAGGTCTGATTAGCGTGCTCTCCCTCTTCCCGGTTCGCTATCTCTTAACTCGTTTGTTGACTCGTTATGTTCAGCCAGTGCGTACAGTGCTTAGCACCACGTGTAAACGAAGACTGGGGCAGCGAGAGGAGTGGAAGACGTGGCAGTTCCCTTCGATTGCCCCTCCTCACTTGCGCGGCCGATTCCTGCGCAGGACGTTTAAAAAGTATTTCGACTATACACCACTGAAAACGGTATAGGCCTACGTGCCGATTTAAAAACGGAAAAACGGATACAAAATAATGGTAAATGTTTCATTAAGAATGAAAACTGCGTGGAAAATTAAAGTGCATTAAATCTCACTGACGCAAACTGTTCAATCAATCAATCAATCAATCAATCAATCAATCAATCAATCAATCAATCAATCAATCAATGATCTGCACTTAGGGCTGTCTCCGAGGTAACATATTTCCTATCAGTCATTTAACTTTCTTGATTTTAAAGAACTAGTAAATATATCGAATATTTCTCTTATTCCAGTCACTAATTCCTCTTCCTATCAATGAATATTTTGCTCCAATTTGCCCTCTCGAAGTTTTATTTTATCTTCCTTAAAACGTAATTCTCTTAGTTTAATATCGTTCTAATATTCTCTCAGGTTACACCTAATATTTAATTTTAACCGTAGTCTCATGAATGTAGGTTAGGATGCATAAACTGTTTTACGACTCGTCTACCTCCTGTTATATAAAACTTTTCATAGGATCCGATAAGCTTAATTTCAAGTGTGAAGAACTTGCCCAATCTGCCAGCAGAATTTAGCCTGATATATTTACCTCCAAACTATTTCGTCGTGATTGAAAACCGTGAAATAATAAACACAAATATTACAGAATTTACTCAGTAAATACAGATTTAAAAACATTTTAAAAATGTAGTCTCATTCCACAAATAATTGAAAAGAGATCATTTCTAAAATACTTCGTATCTCACCACATAACTTCATGCATAGCGTTGATATGCGTTCTGGTTGGTTACTGTAGTTGTAATCTGTAAATGTTTATCCGGCATAATTTGGCATACAATTCTTTGTTGAAATATTACCAAGCAACTGTCTATGCGGTTTGTATGACGCAGGTTTCAGCTTGCATTCGGGAGGTAGTAGTTTTGAACCCCACTTTCGGCAGCGCTAAAGAAGGTTTTCCGTGGTTTCTCATTTTAAACCAGGCAAATGCTGGTACTGTACTTTAATTAACAAAATGATCACTTCCATATCCTAGCTCTTTCCTACTCTCGTTGCCATAAAACCTATCTGTGCCAGTGTGACGTAAAGCATATTTTATAAATTAAAAAAAAGAAAGAAAGAAAGAAAATGAAAAATTATTTTAGGAAATATTCGCATTATCTGTTCAAAATTACCATATAGTTAAGAGGTCTGGACTCTAATAAAAGTCACGACCTTGAACAGACTCACAACCTCTAAAGCGTAGTTGTTTAGTCGAATTTTACGTAAGTCAGTATCTTGTAACCAGTGATCCAGTCGCAAGAAAAGCGTTCGAGTCCTTGGCTGAATGGTAAGAGTTACAGTCTTCTGTTCAGAAATCCTGGGTTCGACTCCGAGATCAAACGAGGAAATACAAAATGGAGGCTGCCTAGCCGAGCTGGTAAAGGCGTGCTCGGTTCACCCGGAAGAACGTAACTCGATTTCCCATCAGGAAGTTGGAAAACTTGCAAACGAGATATCAATTTTGGACTGACTCAGCCAAACACAAATATAAATCCTTTTCTCTTCTTATTCCACACACCCTGATGGGGTTGTTGTATCACACACGTCTACTTGGCCCTGTTTCTACTACCGGTGCCCTTACCGACATAAAATGTGTGCGGAAAGACGTATTCAAGTATTGTGTATTTCTGGAGTGGTTGGTAGTGTAATGTATTTTGCGTGTGTTTGAAGAGCAGTATATTAGGATGAACATGAATACTCAACATCAAGCCAGAGGAATTAACCAGAGTGGTTAAAATCCCAACTCGTTCGGGAAATCGAACCCAGGGCCCTCTGAACCGAAGGTCTCTAGGCAGAAACGGTGACACTTCAGCCAAGGAGCTGGACCAACATCAGAAAATAATATTGGATTTACGTCCCAGAAACTACGTTTACCGTTTCTGGAAACGTGGTGTTGGTGGTGGTGGTGGTAGTAGTAGTTGTTTGGGACCGAAGGAAATTCAGCTCCGCGAAAGAGCTATTACATGCCAGTAAATCCGTCGACATATGTCTGTTGTACTCTCTCAGCTTCAAATAGCACTACACTGAGCCATGATCACAATTTGCATTACGTCGCACCGACACAGACATAGATCTTATCGCGACGATGGGACAGGAAAGGGCAGGTAGAAATAAGCGGTCGTTCCCTTCATTGATTAAGGTACAGTCTCGGCATGTGCTTGGTGTGAAAATAGGAAACTGCGGAAAGCCATCATGAGATATGCAGACAGTGCAGTTCGAACCCACTCTCTCCCAAATGCAAGCTCCCAACTGCGCGACTCTAACCACATGAATTCACTCGGTGAACCAGGATCGAACCCGCCAACTTATGCTAAGAAAGCCAGCGCTCCTACTGCCTAAGCCACTGAGCTTGGCACCAGAGATGAGTACCAGACCAATTCGTTGGAGCAAAGGTGGCCCAGTAAAGAGCTAACCACTTTATTCCACTTAACGCCGAGATTACGGATAGTGTAAGCCTTTACTCTCGACCCCTACGAGAGTCCACATGGCCTGTACGGAGATGGTTTTTGTTTACTTTTTGCCGAAGGAAAACTAGAATAAAACGAGATCTTATATAAACCTGCAAATATATAAAAATATCATATGTAGCGACGGGATAACATAACTTATTGCAGTTGACGACGAAGGGGCGAGAGAGGACAGCGTTGAGTTGGCCCATTACCAATGCATGTTTGGAATTTTAATGGTAGCAACTGTTTAATTACTACGGATTCAGAATGGATTATGGCCCTTCAAATATACTATACTTTTTTCGAAATGTTACTGAGCTTTACTGAATAGAACTGAGTTTCATAAACTTGCTGACCTTCATTGAATAGTTACTTGTTTCAAAGTTTTATCGATATCCGGTGAGAAGATACATGTTTAAAAGATTTAGTGTTCTGTATTGAAAAGATGTGCGGCTCCATGGCTAAATGGCTATCGTGCTGGCCTTTGGTCACAGGGGTCCCGGGTTCGATTCCCGGCAGGGTCGGGAATTTCAACCTTAATTGGTTAAATTCCCTGGCACGGGGGCTGGGTGTATGTGTCGTCCTCATGATCATCATTTCATCCTCATCACGACACGCAGGTTGCCTACGGGTGTCAAATCAAAAGACCTGAATTTGGCGAGCCGAACTTGTCCTTGGGACACTTCCGGCACTAAAAGCCATACGCCAATTCTTTTTTGTTATTGAAAAGATGCCTGTTTCGAAGTTGTACTGTCCTTCAATGAATAGATTCTAGGTTTATGGTTTAACAGACCCTCGAGTATTGCACATCTATTTCAAAATTTAATGACTTTTGATGAATAGATGCATGTTTCAAATTTTAATGATTTTCAGAGTAGTCTTTACTTATTTTACAAGTTGCTTTACGTCGCTCCGACACAGATAGGTCATATGGCGACGATGGAATAGGAAACGGCTAGGAGTGGGAAGGAAGCGGTCGTGGCCTTAATTAAGATACATCCCCAGCATTTGCCTGGTGTGAAAATAGGAAACTACGGAAAACCACTTTCAGGGCAGCCGACTGTATGATTGGAGCCCACTATCTCCTGGATGCAAGCTCACAGCTGCGAGGCACTAATCGCACGGCCAACTCGCTCGGTGTAGTCATTAGTTGCTTGTGATATCCTTTGCCATCAGAGGTGATACATGGCAGTAGGAAGGGACAGGGTGAAACCCGGTGCCGGCACATAGCCTACTCCTGTTGAAACCACACGGTCTGCTCAAGTGCCCATCCGACGGATGAGTCACCATCAAGTGCGCTATATCTCCTCACTACATACGTTCACTGCGGAGGTTTGGATTGAATCCAGGCTTTTGGCAAGCAATATGATTTTTTTTCCGACCAACGAGACTCGAACCGACTAACCATGGTACCAGAATATAGACTTGACGCTTTAACGATCATGGTCACCAGGAGGGCTGATACATATGAATTAGAGTATTAGGTTTATATTTTTCCTTACATTTTCAACACATGTCTCCCCCTGTTATAATGTACTCTCCTGATCAAAAATCGATAAACTACAAAATCTTCACATTGCGACACTCATATTTCGACTGTTGAACGAATCAAAATTCCAGTATCTATTCTCGAAGTTTAATCTCTCATTCTCTCACGAACATAACACACGATCGACCTCCACACTTGCAATACCTGAGCACATTCATCAACTTATGACTGCTTCTTTTAAGTGTCTGCTGCGAGGCTATGGAATTCCCTTCCAGTTTGTATTAGTATTAGGAATTGCATTTCTTAGTCTATCTTAAGTGGCCTTGCCGAGATTATGTCCTAAAGAGCTAGTGTGAATGTTAATATGAATGAAACAATGAATGTAGTTACAATCTTCGATTGTTTAGTAACCAAATCGAAATTGTTTTGAATGTCATTATATTATTACTGTATGCGTTTAAATGTAAGGGAGTGCCGCGAGCCCTAGCTTCGCAATTTACAAGTAATAAATAAATAAATAAATAAATAATAAATAAATAAATAAATAAATAAATAAATAAATAAATAAATAAATAAATAAGTAAGACCCAAACTGGTCATATCTGAGAAAGAAAAGAAGATCAGAAGTGAAAGGATGAAGAGGTTCTGGGAGGAGAAGAAGAGGAAGATAAAGTCTTAAGTTCAATGCAGTCCATAGGAGGCCAATTTCGGAAACAAGATATACACTGACTGACAGAGCAAATGCAACACCAAGAAGGAGTGGTTCGAAAGGGATGAAAGTTGGGGAAAAAAACAGAGACGGCACGGACGAATAATTCATGTTTATTTCAAACCGATATGCAGGTTACACAATGCGCTCGGCATCGACTCAGTAGGATGTAGGACCAGCGCGAGCGGCGATGCACGCAGAAACACGTCGAGGTACAGAGTCAATAAGAGTGCGGATGGTGTCCTGAGGGATGGTTCTCCATTCTCTGTCAACCATTTGCCACAGTTGGTCGTCTGTACGAGGCTGGGGCAGAGTTTGCAAACGGCGTCCAATGAGATCCCACACGTGTTCGATTGGTGAGAGATCCGGAGAGTACGCTGGCCACGGAAGCATCTGTACACCTCGTAGAGCCTGTTGGGAGATGCGAGCAGTGTGTGGGCGGGCATTATCCTGCTGAAACAGAGCATTGGGCAGCCCCTGAAGGTACGGGAGTGCCACCGGCCGCAGCACATGCTGCAAGTAGCGGTGGGCATTTAACGTGCCTTGAATACGCACTAGAGGTGACGTGGAATCATACGCAATAGCGCCCCAAACCATGATGCCGCGTTGTCTAGCGGTAGGGCGCTCCACAGTTACTGCCGGATTTGACCTTTCTCCACGTCGACGCCACACTCGTCTGCGGTGACTATCACTGACAGAACAGAAGCGTGACTCATCGGAGAACACGACGTTCCGCCATTCCCTCATCCAAGTCGCTCTAGCCCGGCACCATGCCAGGCGTGCACGTCTATGCTGTGGAGTCAATGGTAGTCTTCTGAGCGGACGCCGGGAGTGCAGGCCTCCTTCAACCAATCGACGGCAAATTGTTCTGGTCGATATTGGAACAGCCAGGGTGTCTTGCACATGCTGAAGTATGGCGGTTGACGTGGCGTGCGGGGCTGCCACCGCTTGGCGGCGGATGCGCCGAACCTCGCGTGTTGACGTCACTCGGGCTGCGCCTGGACCCCTCGCACGTGCCACATGTCCCTGCGCCAACCATCTTCGCCACAGGTGCTGCACGGTGGACACATCCCTATGGGTATCGGCTGCGATTTGACGAAGCGACCAACCTGCCCTTCTCAGCCCGATCACCATACCCCTCGTAAAGTCGTCTGTCTGCTGGAAATGCCTCCGTTGACGGCGGCCTGGCATTCCTAGCTATACACGTGTCCTGTGGCACACGACAACACGTTCTACAATGACTGTCGGCTGAGAAATCACGGTACGAAGTGGGCCATTCGCCAACGCCGTGTCCCATTTATCGTTCGCTACGTGCGCAGCACAGCGGCACATTTCACATCATGAGCATACCTCAGTGACGTCAGTCTACCCTGCAATTGGCATAAAGTTCTGACCACTCCTTCTTGGTGTTGCATTTGCTCTGTCAGTCAGTGTAAATAAAAAAATATATAAAAAGTACATTAAATAAATAAATACATTAAATAAATAAATGAAACCCGTACTAATCTGATTACATTCACCGAAAGGTTGTAAGGCATTACAAATGATAGAATAAATATCAATCAATCAATCAATCAATCAATCAATCAATCAATCAATCAATCAATCAATCAATCAATCAATCAATCAATCAACTCTATCTATCCGGTTATTCAGTTTCATCAAAAGGATTTAAGTGTATATTAGGGGTACGTCCTGTTAATACAAGTCTCATTTAACTCGTGGACCAATAGAACCTAACAACCAGCATTCCAAGCTACCCTATTTTCAGGATAGAATATCACTCTACAAGTCACGGGAACACATTGCAGTTTTTCCTCACTTTGCTCCAACCGTCAACAACCTATATATATTTTTTTTCAATATTTTCAATATCCTTCGGGCGGCTCACCGCAACTCCATTTTATATCTATGCATTAACAATGGGAATCATGATCAGCTTATTAAAAATTTTAATTAAACCTGTCTTCATTTTACGAATTTTAAATACTGCAGCTATAAATATGAATTCTCCTCTACGAAGTAGAACTCGGTAGTTGTAAAAACAGCTCACGGGGTTCGGCTTTCACTCGTCAAAATGAATCTAATCATATACTGTAGAGAGATAGATAGATAATCTTGGCGTAGATAAGGCCACTAGCTGTTCTCTTACACTAAACCGGTTTTTGTACATTTGATACGTTTGAAACTTTCTTATAATCATAGTTAATAATATCGTAATTAATACGAAATAAATCTCAGTTATTCTAACACAATTGAAATATGTTGTAGGTGAAATAAAATTCCACCCCAGTGAGACAAACATAGTTATATGATTGTGCATTTTAAATATTTATTACAGTATTCTGGAGATAGTGGGTTCAAACCCCACTGTCGGCAACCCTGAAGATGGTTTTCCGTGGTTTCCCATTTTCACACCAGGCAAACGCTGGGGTAGTACTTTAAACAAGGCCACGGCCGCTTCCTTCACAGTCCTAGCCCTCTCCTGTTTTATCGTCGCAATAAGACCTAGCTGTGTCGGTGCGACGTAAACCCAATAGCAAAAAAAAGTATTTATTAATGTGTTTACGTCCCACTAACTACTTTTTGATGGTTACCGGAGACGCTGAGGTGCCGGAATTTTGCCCCGCAGGAGTTCGTAAATCTACTGACACGAGGCTGACGTATTTGAGCACCTTCAGTTACCACCGGACTGAGAATTGTACAGTTAATAGCACTGAAAGTAATAAGGTAATAGCCTGAAATATTATCCTAACACGGGGTTCAGAACGTTGTGAGAGAAGGGGGCTATCCTTGACACTGTAGGCGGTAACTACAACAAATAACTCAACAGTTTGTGAAATAAGAAAGAGTTCTTAAATAAAAGTTTAACGTCACACTAACACATTGAATATTCCGCCGTAAGAGTGGGAAATGACTAGGGTTGTGTAGGTAGTGGTCGTGGCCTTAATAAATAATATCCCCATCATTTGCCTGGTGTTAAAATGGGAAACCATGAAAATCCATCTTCAGGGCTGCCAACGCTGGGATTTAAACCCACCATCTCCCGAATGCAAGACGACAGCTACGTGACACTAAACGCATACCAACTCGCTCGGTGAAACCGGATCTAGAACTTCGATCAACTTATGCTTGAAGTCATAGGAACCATTAATTTTATTGAAATTCGAACCACTGGGACTGGTTAATTCATTTCTAAAGCCTCACTTACATTATCTAGAGGTTTAAATCCTGGTCAGCCTGACTCTTGACATACAGCAGAGAAAGGAAGGAAGACCAAATTCAATTTTCAACTCATGACTAAACAAAGACAAAGACACCTTCGTACAGGCCGGAAAGGCCCTTGGAGGAGTGGAAGGCAAAGGCTTCCACCATTGTTAACCGCGGCACGTGATGAGGTAGAGTGGTTAGCTCTACGCCCGCCCGCCTTTGACCCCAGGAATTAACCTGGTACTCATTTTTGGTGAAGGCTGAGTGAACCTCAGGGCCATATGCACGTCCGGAAGTGGAAATCTCGTTTCTTAAATTTTACGACTTCCTGACGGGGATTCGAATCCACGTTCTTCCGGGTGAACCGAGCACGCCTTTACCGCCTCGGCCAGGCAGCCCCTTTCAACTCATGATTGGAAGAAGAAAACTTCCTTGCTTCAGCCTCAGGCGTCAAAGTGAATTTCTTAACTACAGAATAATACCAATATAAATGGTCCGTTATTGGACATTATAAATTTTCCAGCTAACTCATTCCTGGTTGCCAGCGTTTCGCCCTCGTGTGCTAGGGTGGGCTCATCAGTTGGTACCTAGCACACCTACCAATACGCTGGCTAGTGCATACCGTGGAGGCCACTGCGTAGGCTAACTGGAGCCACCGGCAGTGCCAATGCACTGAGACTTTGTCTCATCTCTAAGAATTGATGCCTGCTTGGCCATCAGATGATGTAGATGTTGATTCCCATAGGGAATCTGAAATATTTGTCCTGAATGAGTAAATTTCTAATGCCAATATAGCCAGCGTATTGGTAGGTGTGCTAGGTACCAACTGATGAGCCCACCCTAGCACACGAGGGCGAAACGCTGGCAACCAGGAATGAGTTAGCTGGAAAATTTATAATGTCCAATAAAGGACCATTTATACTGGTATTATAAATTTACTCATTCAGGACAAATATTTCAGATTCCCTGTGGGAATCAACACCTATATCATAACTACAGAAAGAAAATGTGTTTACTATGAACTAGAACTATTCAATAATAATATGCCTAATGTTAGCCTGGTGAAGCTCTCGTAAGACAGACTCATGGACGTGGGTGGGCAAAATCTTGCGTGTATGGGAAACTGTCTGTTATTGTGTTGGAGGGTGGTGTAATGTTCGGCGTATGAGTTCGAGGGATTTTAAGGACAGTACGAATAACCAGTCCCCGAACCAAGGGAATTAATCATTTCAGACTAATATCTCCGAACCGGCCGGAATCGATCCGGGCCCCCTGAACCGAACGCCGCTATGCTCACCATTCAAGCCAAGGAGCTGGTCTACCCGCGCAATCAGCGAGTCTGAACTTATTCCGTCAGATTATACCTCTCCGCTTCTACTACTCAGCTAGTTCGGTCAGAGAATGAGCCTTCTGCTGGAAACCACAGTGACAGAGACTTATAAATGAACTAGTTTGGATGGACTCGAGCAAGAATCATGCTCAGTCAACGAGGCTGATGTTGAATAGTGAGCTGTGTGTATCAACCTAAACTAGAAACTCGATTATAATCTTGGTATACCAGTCGACTCAATTGTTCACTCACTCAGTGGGTAATCTAATTTCGTGTGGCTATTTCTAGCCGGGTGCAGCCCTTGTAAGGCAGACCCTCCGATGAGGGTGGGCGGCGTCTGCCATGTGTAGGTAACTGCGTGTAATTGTGGTGGAGGATAATGTTGTGTGTTGTGTGTGAGTTGCAGGAATGTTGGAGACAGCACAAACACCCAGTCCCCGAGCCATTGGAATTAACCAACGGAGGTTAAAATCCCCGACCCGGCCGGGAATCGAACCCGGGACCCTTTGAACCGAAGGCCAGTACGCTGACCGTTCAGCCAACGAGTCGGACACCCAGTGGGTAATCAGTAGGGAAAGGAACTTCAGGCATTAAACGTGTTCGAACAAGGCGCAAATGTCATCTAATCGCTCTACAGTTATGTAGGCGAGTTGCATAAATTTTAGTGGTTCTTATCGTTCAGATCGTGAATACACCCATGTTCATAAAAACCAGGACACCTTGAAAGACTAGAGACAGGAAGTTCATATGCACAGGACATGTGTATTAGTATGTTCTGAAGAAAGGAATAAGACTTGAACCACGTCGGCCCTCAGGTTCAAAGATCCACATCGATACCTCCGCGCACAACCACCGACTGGTGTGACTTTGAGCAGACGCGCAGTATGCCTCGCAGACGTATGCGAGAACCGTACCGTCAAATGAGTTTGAAAGAGGGCACATTATTGGCATGATAGAACGTGATGCATCCATCCGGGAAATTGTTGCTCGTGTGGGACGTAGTTTGTCTGCAGTGCAACGGGTGGGTACTGAATGGTTCACAGAAGGCGGTAGCACACGACGAGAAAGGTCTGGTCGTACCACTCAGACTCCCCCACCCCCACCCCAAGGATCGACACCTCATCCGAATGGCATTGCAGGACAGATCTGCGTCCTCCTTGGCTCTGGCGCGACAGTCCGTCCCCGTTTATTACGGTCCAGGTTACCAGCGTGTCGTCCACTTCTCCGCCTACCTCTGACTAATGTGCATAAACATGCTAGACTGCAATGGTGTATAAAACGACGGGACAAGAATAGCAGCAGATAGTGTTTTCGGACGAATCCATGTTGTGTTTGTTTGAGAATGATAGCCGCATTTTCGTTCGCCGCAGACAGGGGGAGAGGCATCACATTGACTGCATTACCACAAGACATACAGCGCCAACTCAAGTCCTTATGGTGGGGGTGCTATTGATTACAACCACAAATCACGGACGGTGCGTGTCTAGGGCACTGTGACCAGTTTGACCTACGTGAATGACTTCCTGTGAACCGTAGCCATACCCTTTCAGCAGGACAATGCGCGACCACATGTTGCTACATGAACACGTGTCTTCTTGTTGTCACAGCATGTCAGACTGTTGCCCTGGCTCACCTGTTCACCGAACTTGTCGTCAATCAAACATGTATGGGGTATGGTGGAACGACTGGTGCGATGCTGTGACACAATGCCAACCACCGAAGATGAACTGTGGAACCAGGTGAATGCAGCATGGATGGATATACCCCAGGACGCCTTTCACGCTTGATACGCGTCGATGCCATCACGCTGCAACAATTTTTCAGTGCCCATGGAGGACACAGTGCCTACTAGACAACAGGGCATATGCTGAATTTAGGTGGCTGAAATACTAACCATGTCTGCATAACATACTAAAGAACATGCCCTGTGAATATGAACTTCCTATCTCTAGTCGTTCAAGGTGTTCTGTTTCTTATCAACATGAGTCTATTTATTCAAATCTCACTGCGGAACCGTCGTGCGGGCTAGAAGAATGTTGCCTCTTGGTTAAATACGTTTCCATTATAACCTGTTAGCGCTTAAATTACTTTCCCTGTCATCGTTGTCTTTTACGTAAGTGCACTATGTGCCGAGAATAAATACATGTGGCAACACGCACTTGAACATCCAGGTTTCCGAGCAGATCAGTTCTGGCATGACTTGTTCTGCTCATTATGAACAGTCAGTTCAGTAGACTAATCTGTTCAGTGAAGCTGAACGTGTTTTAGAGTTTGGTTTTGTCGAACACTCATTGATCGTAGAGCTCCAGAAGGAAGTTTTGAACTAGTATAGACTTCGAGATATTAATCAAGACCCACTTATTATAAATGAATTTGTACGATTCTACATGTTGTTTTTCACAGCTCTACTGTGAACTACAGAGCAGTTAGTTCGGCCTTGGGCCAGGATAGTGCATGCAAGCCCTGCCCACGACGGCGTGTCACTAGTGTAGACTTTCTATCTGTAAATCCCGCTCACTCTAGTGATAGAATGCACAGCGTTCAGTTTCTGTATACTAATATTTATAAGTGAAGAAGTACCAAATCGACATCAGCAACACCGAGCTCGATAGCTGCAGTCGCTTAAGTGCGGCCCGTATCCAGTATTCGGGAGTTAGTGGGTTCGAGCCCCACTGTCGGTAGCCCTGAAAATGGTTTTCCGTGGTTTCCCATTTTCACAACAGGAAAATGCTGGGGCTGTACCTTAATTAAGGCCACGGCCGCCTCCTTCCTACTCCTAGCCCTTTTCTGCCCCATCGTCGCCGTAAGACCTACTGTAACTGTGTCGGTGCAACGTAAAGCAAGTTGTAATAATAATAATAATAATAATAATAATAATAATAATAATAATAAGACATCAGCAACTAGAAAAATGTAACAGAACTGGCCAATCTAGCGACGTATAAACATTTTGAACATCGACGAAAGCGGGAGTCCAATAACAATCAGTCAACTAATTACCGTGAGATCCTACAAGAAGTACCTTCAGTAGATTTGATGTGCCAGCGTTGCCACAGGGCTCGTGGTTCTAAAACTGGTCATGATAGCCAACTTGTTACTCATAATCGGTAACGTTGGAGCACTTGACAACAATCGTTATACTCATCTACGAGTGAATGCTCGGTAAGTGCTCCAGTGAATGACCTCTTAAGGACCAAAAAATTGCACATCCACATACAATCTTTGTAATTCACAGTCTAAGAATAAGGTTTTCTTGATTTATACCTGGAGAAGGGAAACTTGAATTAGTTGGTTTATAGAGTCCTAAAATAACAGCACTTACGATAAATATGATGAAAAATTTCCGGTTGACTTCAGCATCAATGAATGACCATGTTGCGCTATTCGCTGACAACAATTGCACCGGTAAACGACTAGAAATTAATCGAAGTTAAGAGCACTTAATTTTCTTACTTCTATAGTTTTTTAAATATACTTAAGAGCTGTTCAGAAGTGCGCGAGCGAAAGTACTAGCATGCAGACAGGTATAAATAGATTTTACTGATCTGTAAATATCTGTAAGGCATATTTTTGTTGTACCAATCATTGAGTTACAAGTGGAAAACTAAATAGAATCCACCTGTACACAATGGATAGAAGATTGGAGCGCTTATTCAAATTATTGTAACTGGAAATTTCAAGTCAATTTCATATCAAGGATGAACCTATTCTGGCCCATACATGAAGACTTAATCATCAACATTTTCATAGCGTAAGTGCTCTTTTCTTCATGTACAGTACCGAATAGTTTCATCTTTGACAATAATCGTATGGCCTCAGCTTAATTATTTTAATTTCGTGTGGCTATTTCTAGCCGAGTGCAGCCCTTGTAAGGCAGACCCTCCGATGATGGTGGGCGGCATCTGCCATTTGTAGGTAACTGCGTGTTATTGTGGTGGAGAATAGTGTTATGTGTGGTGTGTGAATTGCAGGGATGTTGGGGACAGCATAAACACCACCCAGCCCCCGACCACTGGAATTAACCTATTAAGGTTAAAATCCCCGACCCGGCCGGGAATCGAACCCGGGACCCCCTGAACTGAAGGCCAGTACGCTGACCATTCGGCCAACGAGTCGGACATGGCCTCAGCTACCATGTGCAAGCAATATTACTTGACACCATCTGGCTGCTTCCTCTTCATTTCGACGTTCCGATTTAATCTATTATATGGCAGAGTAAAGGGAATCAATTTTGGGTAAACATCAAATGTGTTAAAAGAGATTTTTACTTGCCAACATCGTCCAACATGAAGTGTCAAATGGACATTTTTCCACCGTTCGAAAAGCCGACTACTTCTACCGGGACTGAACCCGCTATCTTGGGATTTGGAGGCGGACACACTACCACTGATGCATGGAACATATTTCAGTGGTGGTGGTGGTGGTGGTGGTGGTGGTGGTGGTGGTGGTGGTGGTGGTGGTAGTAGTGGTGGTTATTGCTTTAAGATAAAGTATAATTGGGCAACCATCCTCTATATACAACACTAATCAGACAATAAATGAAAGGGATCCGACACTTCAAAAATGAAGATATCGGCGAAAGAAAGACAAGGGCCACGAAGAGTGTGAAAATGAAAAACTCCCTGGACTCGAACCATATACCATCCGAGTCGAACATAACAAGAGTTGATGAAGGGAGGTCAGATAGGATCGATGAAAGTGAGGAGCCTGGCACAAGTAACTGGAAGCAATGCCAGGACTCAGCTGGGGATTCCATGGTAGCCAACCCAGGCTCCAAAGTTAAGAGCCCCTAGGACCCCTTTCAGTCGCCTCTTACGACAAGCAGGGGATATCGCGAGTGTTACCAACATCTTTGACATGAAGGTGACTGAGGTGTGAACGATGCTAGTAACACCATTCCATTTCCAGACAGTCCCTCTTGTAAATGATGTGAAAGTACATCTTGTAGGATTAATTAGTGTATACGGTTCAGTGGGCTTGACAGAGTGATATTTAACAGGACCCTCCGGGTCAGTGAGGAAAACAACGGGCGAAACTACCTCACTCTTCATTTCTATAGTAGGCTTGTTCAGTACCAGCCGGACAGAGCGAGTTGGCTGCGTGGTTAAGGTCGCGTAGGTGAGAACTTGCATTTAGGAGATGGTGGCTTCGAATCCCACCACCATTACCCTGAATATGGTTTTCCATTTTCACACCAGGAAAATGTTGGGGCAGTACCTTAATTAAGGCTACGGCAGCTACCCTCCCAATTCTAGCCCTTTCCCATCCTTGCGTCACAGAAAATTTTCGATGTGTTAGTGTGACGTTAAAAATCTCTTTATTACAACTGAACTGTTGGGATCCAACTTGCTTCTCGACAGAAGACATACAGTATAATATACTGTCTGTGTCAAACAAAATAATTACTACGGCTGTTCGAACGGGAAACACTTTGATGAAGTTCCTAATTCATTTTATAAGGCTAATTTTTGTTATATATTATCAAAATTTCTAGAACCTCCGGGGCTCAGGCGGCTGCGTACCAGGCACTCAGCACTGGGTTCCGTGAATCAAATCTCGGTCACTTCATGTGAGAATTTTGCTGGACAAAGCGGAGCCGGGAAAGGTGTTTTTCCAGGTACTCTGGTTTCTCCTGTCATCTTTAATTCCAGCAACACTCTCCTCTACCATTTCAATTCATCTGTCAGTCGTTAATCATTGCCCCAGAGGAGTGCGACAGGCTTCGGCAGCCAGTAGAGTTCCTATCCTCGCCGCTAGATGGGGCTTCATTCATGCCATCCCTGACCCGGTCGAATGGGCTGTGGAATTCCATTTTTTATAAAAATTCCTGTGGAGTTCCGCCCCTCGGCTGGATGGACAGCGTAGTGGCTTTAACTTCAGAGGGCGCTGAGTTCGATTTCCAGTCGAACTTTGTTAATTTTTAGAGCTCGGTTGCTGGGTGTTTTATCATCTTAAAACACGTACTTATCTACCTTCAACATGTAATACCGCCAACCACTAATAAGAAAAGCAATAATGAATATAACCTACCAGATAAAGCTGATGTCAGGAAGGGAATCCAGCCATAAAACTGGGTTTAGTCCGCACTAGTACCGATTTAATGTAATTGCATAAAGGCCAGGAAACAAAGTGATTTTTAAATCCTCTCAAACATAACAATAGAATAAGGGTGCAGAAATCAAAATTGGTCATAGTAAAAAGGTGTGTAACATTTTTGTGAAAGCGTAACTTCTGATTTGAAACTCGTAATTATGTACAAGTGCTTTGTGTTACTGGTGCAGCTTTAGTGTATCGAAAGCTTTAGTGGCTTTATCAATGAACCGACTGCAGGCTCTTGAAACGTGAGTATATCGCAGAATATTGAAGATCCCTTGGAAAGACCACCTCAACAGCGAGGAAGTTCTCTGTTTTGCCAGAACATAAATGCGAAGTCCTAAACCTCTCCAAACGCAGAAGGGCATACTATTTCGGTCACAACTTCCGAAATGAGAGGTTTCTCTCACACAACTGAGAAGGGAAACGTGAACATAGTTGGAGAAGTTTACCTTGGACTTGAAACTATTTATTCTTTTTCTTCTGCTTTTTTTTCCGTTTCGGCCAGCTTTGGACCACGCTATTTCAATCGTTTTCTGTCTTGATCTTTAACATTCGCCCAGCACTTCCCGCATCCTTCTTCGGTGAGCTTCCTTCCGTTCTTCGGTCCGCGCCTTGCCTGTCTTCATTTTAGGTTTTGTTCGAAAACTCTGTAGACCTTCAAGTTTATTCTTTAATGAGTCACGTTGCTGGATGTCATCACGTAAGATCCCTATTTTTGTAAATCCTTGGTGAACCACACCCCTTTAGTTTTCTTATTCAGAAAGTAGCCAAGGATTCGAGTGGACATTCTTCCTCGTCTCAATTATTATCCTTCCTTAATTGTTTTGACTTTTTAACCTATCATATTAATATATCATATTAATCAATTTTCTTTTTCTTTCCTTTTACGTCGCACCGACACCCCTAGGTCATATGGTGACGATATGAAAGGGCTAGGAGTGGGAAGGAAGCGGCCGTGACCTTAAGTATGGTACAGCCCCAGAGTTCACCTGGTGTGAAATGGGAAACAAGGGAAAACCACCTTCAGGGCTGTCGATAGTGGGGTTCGAACCCATTATCTTCCGAATGCGAGTTCACAGCTGCGCTACCCTAACCATATGACCAACTCGCTTGGGCAGGAATAGAACTCCTACAGTGGTTTGATATTCGCGATACGGCAATTCACATATGGAAAACAAATTTCAGACCGTTTCTCCCGGACGGATTTATACTTTATCAAGGGTTGTGCAACGACAGTAAAAGAAACAATTCAAACGTTAATAGACATTATGTAGGCTTTTTGCGCTTATGCCGTGTCAAGACAATGAGGTTTCGCAGAGAACGTTGCTCAGAGTCTTCAGAAGAAAATCCCGACTATTCACGAGGGAGACTTCTTTATTCTTCTGATGATGCAAAGCAAAATTCTCTTCGAAATGTAAAGAATTTCATCTCATTTCCTTGACACGGCATAAGACCAACAAGCCTATATCATGTCTATAAGTACTGGCCGTGAAAGCATCAATGGTAACAATTCAAACCTTGCCTAACAACATATTTTAACTTTTCCTCAAGCTTTCATTTGACATAAATCTCCTAAATTTGGTGGTAAAAGCGTGCTCATTTCACCTGGAAGATCGAAGTTTCGATTCCCCGTCAACAAGTCAAAAATTTAAGGAAGGAGATTTCTATTTCCAAAGGTGCACGGCATCCTACGATTAACTCAGCCTGCACGAAAAATAAGTACCATGTTAATTCCTGGCGGGTAAGGCGGCCGGGCGTAGAGCTAACTTCTGTACCCCACAAAGTGCCGTGATTACAGATATTGGAGACATTTACCTTCCACTCCTTCAGCCGATTTCAAGGCCTGTGCGAAGATGAATTTGCGTCGACTTGCTTGCCTAAAATTAGAACCAACTTGCAATCACTCACTAGTTTGCCGGGCTGAGTGGCTCAGACGGTTGAGGCGCCGGCCTTCCGACCCCCAACTTGCCAGGTTCGATCCTGGCTTATTTCGGTGGTATTTGAAGGAACTCAAATACGTCAGCCTCGTGTCGGTAGATTTACTGGCACGTAAAAGAACTCCTGCGGGACTAAAGTCCAACATATTGGCGACTCCGAAAACCGTGAAAGTAATTAGTGGGGCGTAAAGCAAACAACATTATTATTATTATAATCTGATTTTTCTCCTGGCTGATGTTATGCTCTCTAAATGTTGGTAAAACAGACACTCCTGATTTATATCTGGAGATTTTACAGTATATCACCTTTAAAGTATGAGATTTTTGGGTCATATATTACCGCCTTGACGCGGAGAGCCTCTGCTTATTTCAATACAGTGTTAGAGCCGGTTTGTATGGTCGATTATTAGCTTACGTCTAGAAGTTTATGAGTAAGCAATACAAAGTATTCGTAAGACACAAATACAAGGAAAAGGTGAGAATAATCTCAACATACGAAATATAGTGAGAGGTACTGTCAAAAGAGGAATAAAGTCAGACTGTGTCGGAGGTATATGGCGCAGAATGAGCAGATCGAATCAGATGTAACAACAATCTTTTTCCACAACACCATACGGCATAGTGGCAACTGTCAAATCCTGTCAAACACACCTGCCCGGCTCGCCTCATCCACTGGGGCTCAGTCATCCTCTACGAGTCTCTGTGGTCAGTGATGGTCTGCGAGAAGTCCCCAGCGACTACATCATCTACAGCCGATTCCCAGTCCGCAGGTTTTACAGACACGGAGGAAATGCTCGGCTGTATATCCTGTTATACGAATGCCTCCACTTTATTTTTCTTTACAACTGGCTTTACGTCGCACCGACACAGATAGGTCTTATCGCGACGATGGGGTAGGAAAGGCCTAGGAGAAGGAAAGAAGCGACAGTGGCTTTAATTAAGGTACAGCCCCAGCGTTTGCCTGGTGTGAAAATGGGAAACCACGGAAAAACATCTTCAGGGCCGCCGACAGTGGGTTTCGAACCCATCATCTCCCGAATTCTGGATACTGGCCCCACTTAAGAGTCTGCAGCTATCGAGCTCGGTAAACACCGAGATAATAACTGTTATCCGAGATAATAACCATTATCGGAGATTCCATTGTCGGATGCGCTAGCGAGTGGTTGACTGTTACAAGAGCTCTGTATTATCTTAGTGATAAAGTAGTTAATAGTTGTAGAAATTTAGCAAATTTTGTGTGTGTGTGTGTGTGTGTGTGTGAGAGAGAGAGAAATACATTTAGTTCCACAAATAGTGGTGTTTAGTGTTTGTTTGTAGTAATTGAGATTAGTGGTATTTATTTACACTTTTTCCACTGAGTAGTTCCGTAGGCGTTCGCTAGGTTGCAGGCTGTAATTTAGGACTGCGTGAAAGAAGAATATCTTATTTTAAATATTATTGATAAATTACTTATAAAGAGTCCTAACTTCGGCAGTGGTTATATTAGTGCAGGTAATTGACAAGGTATTTCAAATAGCAGTTCAACTGTCCCACCTATCACGAAGGTAATATCTTCTTTAAATAAGGCTATAGTCTTGTAAATTGTGTTTAAAGAAAGGATTTCAACAGAATAGGCAGTATTTCACTGGCGAAATAGTTAACAGTCATTGTATTGTTATTGATTATTGTTGCTCTTCATATTAAAATATTGCATTGTTGTCTACAGTCGTGAAAAAAGGGTGTAGTCAAGTAAATACAAATAAAAATCAGCTGATTTTGTATTCCGATCATTTGTAGTTCTGAGTAGGTGGTTAAAGTATCCGTAATTTATATTTCGCTCCCTCGATCTTTCAGTATTTATGAGCGGTTAGTTAATAATAATGAAGTTCCTATATCCCAATAATTGCAATTCAAGTCCCTGGAGTAGTAGGAGTAGTTTCGACAGAAATATTTTTGAGAAACGATTGTAGACAACCTCGTATTTTTCAGTTAATTAAGGACACTTTTATTCTCCGTCCCGTTGAGTACGGAAAAAATAATAATCCACCAGCTGTTATAATCACCTAACCACATTTCAGTTGAGAATTGCAGTGAAGATACGGTATATTAGATAGTATCTTGCCTGTTATACTCGTGTTTTTCTTTGTGTACGGTAACCCTTTCGATACTTTAGCATTTAACCAAACGCAAGGTTCCATTTCTATTAGAGCATAGTAGGATAAGGTACTGCTAATAATAATCTACTGTCTACGCGGTTAACTTTGTTGGTAATCCTTGAGTACGGTAGTTCTTGCGAATTTCAAACTTTAGGCCTAATTGCAATTTTCATTTCTATTTGTGCTATTGTGATTATGATACGTCTGAACGTAGTTTAAAAACTATTGTAGTAACTTATTAGAAATTAGAGTGCTTATTCTTTTATTTTGAGTAGTCTTGCGAATTTCAAACTTTAATTGTAATTTCCATTTCTGTTTGTGCTTAGTAATAACATGTTGCAGTTAGGATACGTCTGAACGTAGTTCAAAATTATTGTAGTGTATTATAGTAGTTATCTTATTATAAATTCGTGTGTTTATTTTATTACTGTGAAATATTTGTGTAGTATATATAGTATCTGTATTGACTCTCTTACTAGAATTCTGTTGCAGTAATTAGGGTAGACTTAACTGCAGTTTAGAATTGTGTATGCTTAATTCTTGTGTATTACTTTTGGTTTTCAGTAATTGAGAGCAATTTTCATTCTGTTAGAGTGTTGTAGAAAAAATCGTACAACTAATTAGTATTGTAGTGTAGTAGTAGCTTATATTAATTACCTTGTTGTTGTGTGATATTTTTAAACTATCCTAGAACATATTTCTTTCCTTTAATGCTTATAGACAACATTTCTTTCCTTTCATTTTTATTTTACACAGAATAAGTTATTTTATTTTCCCTTTCCTTCTCATTATTCCGTAAAGAATTGCTAAGGAATGCAAGTGTAGGAACTGTGGGTGTGGCCAGGCAATAAGGAGTATGAGGGAGGAGTTTGAGAGTTTGAGGGAGATAATTAGGATTATATCAGAGGACAGGAAGGAAAGTAGGCCTCCCTCAAAATATGTATAGGATACAGTAGGTGTAAAGGAGGGATGGGAAGGAAAGGGGGGAATTGTTGAAGACCGGTGGTCTAATGTTTTAAGGGGAAAGAGATTGCAGGCTAAGGGCTCTATTCACAGATCAAAATTCAGGACAGGTGTCCGTGAGAAGTCGGTACGAGTCACTGCAGGTAGAACAACTGAGGGAAGATGAGGAACAGGGAACTGTTGCTGAGATGTGTGGAAGTAGGAGGAAGGGAAAAGGTAGGAAAGGGAAATTTAGAGTAGTGGATGGGAAAAGACAAGCGGACCAGGGTCATGCGAGGGAGAAAAGGGAGGAGAAAGTAGCTTCTGCAGCAGTGAGAGAAGATAGGGCTGAGCAGGAGGGGAGGGGATCAAATTAGGAGGATAGGGTTGAGGCTCTGGTCATGGGGGATTCCATCGTTAGACATGTGGGGAAAGTGTGTGGAGGAAAGGGAACCAGGGTAGAGTGTTATCCAGGAACTAGGTTGAGGCAGATGTTGAGGAAAGTAGAAGAGAAGGAAGAGGGAAAGGAGAAGGTGGAAGTGTTTCACGTTGGTACTAACAACGTAAGACAAGCAGGTATAAGTACCAGCATAGTTAGGGATGAGTGGGATCAGGTAAATTCAGCACGGGTAATGTTTAAGGAATCGTAGATTGTTATCAGTTGAATACTGTGTAGGAGGGATACTGACTGGAAGGTGATTGGGGATTTAAATGAGACTGTGGATTGGGTATGTGGGAAACTAAGAGTGAGATTTCTAGATCCTAATGGGTGGGTAGGAGATAGATCTGCGCTTAGATGGCCTTCACTTAAACCGCAGTGGTACATATAAGTTAGGAAATTAGATTAGAGGGGTTATAGACAGGTACATTCAGGGAAACTGGGTGACCTAGTTATCAGTGATAAGGGTACAGGAGAATGGAAGCCAAGTAGGGATGACATGAAAATGTTAGTGCTCAACTGTAAAAGTATTGTAAAGAAAGGAATCGAATTAAGTAATTTAATAGATATATACTTACCAAATATTGTAATAGGAGTTGAATCATGACTGAGAAATGATATAATGGATGCAGAAATACTCTCAATGAATTGGAGTGTGTATCGTAGAGATTAGGATAGGAATGGTAGGAGGCGGAGTATTCATTCTGGTGAAAGAAGTATTTGTAAGCTACGAAAAAGTTAAAGTTGACAAACATGATATTTTAGGTGTAAGGCTCATCTCTAAGGATAATAGGCAACTTGATATCTTTGGAGGGTACAGACCGCGGAAAAGGGTAGCGCTGACGCTGATTCAGAATTATTTGATAAGATTATCAGGTATGTTGGAAACGATATGGAAAGATATGTGATAGTAGCAGGTGATCTCAATTTACCAAATTTCAATTGGGAAGGTATTGCGAACGACAGGAAGAATGAGCAAAAAATGGCAAATAAGTTAATATGGGGAGGGTAGCTGATTCAGAAAGTGATGGAACCATTCAGAGGACAGAATATTTTGGATGGGGGTGCTGGTAAAACCAAATGAGCTCTATAGAGAAACCGAATAGATGGTATTAGTGATCACGAAGCTGTTTTTGTCGTAGTTAAAAATAAATGTGAAAGGAAGGTATTAAAATTAGGACTATTAGACAGTACCATATAACTGATAAAACAGGCATAAGGTAGTTTTTAAAAACGGTAAATTAAAACGTAAACAGACTCTGGGACGGGTCTAAAGCAATTGTTGAGGAATATGAAAATAGGTTTGTATCGTTAAAGGTGGTAAGGAATGGTAAAGATCCACTATATTATAACAAAGAAATAAAGAGACAAAGAAGGAGGTGCAAACTGGAAAGAAATAGAGTTAGAAATGGCTGTGGAAGTAAGGAGAAATTGAAGAAACTCACTAGGAAATTGAATCTAGCAAAGAAGTCACCTAAAGATAACATGATGATAAGCATAATTGGTAGTCATACAAATTTTTGTTAAAAATGGAAGGGTATGTATAGGTACTTCAAGGCAGAAACAGGTTCCAAGAAGGACATTCCAGGAATCATTAGTGAACAAGGGGAGTGTGTATGCGAGGATCTTCAAAAGCAGAAGTATTCAATCAGCAGTATGTACAGATTGTTGGAGACAAGTATAATGTCCAGATAGAGGAGGTGACTAATGCTAAATAAGTATTCAAATTTGCCTATAATAACAATGACATCTACAGTAAGGTACAAAAGTTGAAAATACGAAAAGCGGCTGTAATTGGTAAGATTTCCGGGGATATACTAAAGGCATAATTGGTTGGGATATAGTACCATATCTGAAGTGCTTACTTGATTATTCCTTGCATGAAGGAGCTATACCAAATGAATGGAGAGTTTCTATAGTAGCCCCTGTGTGTAAAGGGAAGGGTGATAGACGTAAAGCTGACAATTACAGGCCAGTCAATTTGACATGCATTGCATGTAACCTTTGGGAAAGCATTCTTTCTGATTGTATTAGAAATGTTTGCGAAATTAATAACTGGTTTTAAAGAAGGCAGTTAGGGTTTAGGAAAGGTTATTCCACTGAAGCTCAACTTTTTTTTTCTTGCTAGTTGCTTTACGTCGCACCGACACAGATAGGTCTTAAGGCGACGATGGGACAGGGAAGGGCTACGTGTGGGAAGGAAACGGCAGTGGCCTTAATTAAGGTACAGTCCCAGCATTTGCCTGGTGTGAAAATGGGAAACCACGGAAAACCATTTTCAGGGCTGTCGACAGTGGGGTTCGAACCTACTATCTCCCGAATACTGGATACTGGTCGCACTTGAGCGACTGCAGCTATCGAGCTCCATAAACCTCAACTTGTATGATTCCAGCATGATATAGGAGACATCCTGGATACAGGGGGTCAAATGGAGTGTATTGCGATTGGCCTATCTAAGGCATTTGATAGGGTGGATCATGGGAGACTACTGGCCAAAATTAGTGCCACTAGACTAGAAAAACGAGTGACTGAAAGAGTGTCTATATTTATATAAAATGGGACTCAGAGAATTAGAGTAGGCGAGCTTTATCTGACCCTGTAATAATTAAGAAGGGAATTCCTCTAGGAAATATTATTGGACCTTTATATTTTCTTATATATATCAATGATATGTTCAAAGAAGTGGAATCTGAGATAAAACTTTTTGCAGATGCTGTTATTCTGTACAGATTAATAAATGTTACAAGATTGAAAGCAACTGCAAAATGATTTCGATAATGTTGTGAGATGGACAGTAGGCATTGGTATGATGATAAACGGAGTTAAAAGTCAAGTTGTGAGTTTCAAAAATAGGAAAAGTCCTCTCAGTTTTAATTACTGCCTTGATGGGGTGAAAGTTCCTTTTGGGAACATTGTAAGTACCTAGGTGTTAATGTAAGAAAAGATCTTCATTGGGGTGATCACATAAATATGATTATTAATGAAGGGTAAAAAAAATAAAGGGTACAGATCTCTGCACATGGTTATGAGGGTATTTAGGGGCTGTAGTAAGGATGTAAAGGAGAGGGCATATAAGTATCTAGTAAGACCCCCAACTAGAGTGTGATTCCAGTGTATGGGGCCCTCACCAGGATTACTTGATTCAAGAACTGGAAAAAATCCAAAGAAAAGCAGCTCGATTATTTCTGGGCGATTTTCGACAAAAGAGTAGCGTTACAAAAATTTTGCAAAATGTGGGCTGGGAAGACTTGGGAGAAAGGAGACGAGCTGCTCGACTAAGTGGTATGTCCTGAGGTGTCAGTGGAGAGATGGCGTGGAATGACGTCAGTAGACTTCGATCGCATGCTGCACAACATACTCGCATATTCTTGTAATAGGCTTAATTAGATCGAAAATCTACCAATATGGCATGTTTCAACATTACGCTTTAATAAAGTAGCATGCCACAATTAATTCCATGGCCCTATTTTTAAAATTTCATTGAGTTTAAACTTAAATACACCTTATTTTTTAATTTTAAAGATAATTTTCAGTGCTGTTCGCACAATAAAATCATAAAACGTTCAGTCGGATGGATTTATACTCGTATGTAATTCAATCTAATACCTAAATGAAGCCAACGGCCGTAGCCATGTTGAAACACCGGATCCCGTGAGTTCTCCGAAGTTAAGCAACATTGGGCGTGGTTGAAAAGTGGATGGGTTGCCACGCGCTGTTGGTGGGGGGGGGGGGTAAGGGAATGGAGGAGTGGAAAGGAACTGGCCACCCTACCGCACGTAAACTCCGGCTCAGGAACACCTTTGCGGAGGTTCGGACCTGCCTTCGGGCAGAATAATCCCTTAACCTACACGAAGTCAAATGAGGGGTTTTCTTGGTGATTTTAAAGTAAAATAGCTGGTGGTACATTAGACAGTAAGTAATAACCTAGACATTAATTTACACGCTAGTCGGAAAAGGTTCGCGATTCTTGGAGTAGACGAACGTCACATTTCATCTCATGGCCTTCTGTGATAAATAGAGCCTATATATTTAGGATTTATAAGTTAGATTGTAAACTTACTGAAGCGAATAACAAATATACTCCAGCCCAGTAACAATTCTGCTATGAGATTTGCATAAACATTAGGGGTGAGGCCTATTAGAACCCCTGAAAGTTATGTTACTCTCACTACATTACGGAAACACGGCCTAGACGAGACTTCCTGCCGGGTTCTACTCATAACAAAACAATATACTCGTACAATAAACAGTTCCTTTCACTTCACTACGCATTACGCATTTCGTGAGCTCGAGAAATACACGAGTGTCGCTTCGCGCACCTGGCTTAGACTCGCTCTTTTTCAGTTCGTTTCCGCTATGCAACACTCGTGGGTGGCTTTCTGGAACCACCACGAGCTGCTCTATTCTCCTTTTGATTATGTATCTATTTTGCATCTTACTTTAAATCTTACGATCAGTGGTTGAGAGTAACTTAGATGAAAACCAGTGTGGTTTCAGACCACAAAAGGAATGTCAGGATCTTTTTCAGTACGTTTCAGGCAATTGAAAAATTATATGAGAGGAATACATTGTTATTTTTATGTTTCCTAGAGATCGAGAAGGCATATGACAAAGTACCGTACTGGGAGATTACGGGCTTAAAGGTAGATTATTAAAAGCAATGTTGACAATTGGGCTACAGTGGGAACTGATGGTTCAAGAGTTTTACTGTAATCCTTCATCTTTGTTGTGCGTAGTTTACACGGATCATCTGCTGAAAGGTATAAAGCGGCAGGGAGGGATTCAGTTAGGTGGAAATGCAGTAAGCAGTTTAGCCTATCCCGACGACTTGCTCTTAATGGTAAACTGTGCTGAAAACCTGAAACTCGAATATAGGTGTATTAAGTATGATATGGAAATTAGCCATTCAGAAACTAAAGGGATGTCCGTAGGTAAGAAACCTAAGACAACTGAATGTCAGGCCGGAAATACAAAGCTGGAACATGCTGATATTTTCAATTATTCTCGAGGTGTAATAAAACAATAAAATATTAAAAATAATAATCGTATGACCACAGCTGCATTGTGCAGGCATTTCAATTTGATGTCATCTGGCTGTCTGCTCATCAATTTCGACGTGTATTCCCCCCGGATGGTAGAATAGTAAGTAAGATTTAATCAAGGTGCAGAAAAACTAATGCAGTGATCTCGCAGTTGCGATCAACAGTATTCTGAAAGGAGGAGGTCAGCTCCCAGACGATACACCGGTCTGCCTTCAGACCAACGGTGCTGTATGGGAGTGAAATCAGGGTGGACTCAGGATATCTTATTCAAAAATTAGAAGTAACAAACTTGAAGTATCGAGAAGAATCAGTGGTATAAACAGGTGGGTACAATGGAAGGAAGGTGCTCGAAATGAGGAGATAAAGTCTAAGTTAGGAATAAGGTAGATTGTTGAAGTTGTAAGCACATAGACTGGCATCGGTGGTGGGGTTATGTGAAGCGAAATGTGGACAATAGGAGAATGATAGACTCGGACATGGAGGGTAAGAAGTAGAGGGAGACCAAGACGACAGTGGTTAGACTCAGTTTCTAATAATTTAAAGGTGTTAAGGAAGTAAACGAGGCCAAAGAGCTATTTACAAATAGAGGATGCGCAAACATTTAGTACATTTACAGCGGGTTGCAGACTGAACGCTGAAAAGCATAATGAAGATGTATGTTTTTCCGCAAACTCTGTTATGGTTGTTGTTGCAATATTTTACGTTAAAATTCTTTTGGTTGAGATTATCAAAGAATATACAGTGATATTCTCCGTACGTGCTTCCGTAAATTGTACTTTTAATTAATATGGAACTAGAGATCTGCCAAAACTGATCACTTTAGGTCTAATTTTAGTATTCAGTCATTATGTAAATAGTGCCAGGTGCAATTATTGCGGATAGTTCCGAAATTTTCTATTGCGTTTACAAATTAAAGAATCATATTTCATAACAATAAATAATTCGTACCGTACGATATGTTGAGTGAAGGCGAGTTTCTCTGTGAAATTGTCCTAAATGATGACTTTTTTAGACATTTTATATTCTTCTTCTTCCACTTTTCCCACTCGCTGTAGTGTCGCGAGTGAGAACTATGTCACAGTATGGACATTGTACGCCTGGACGCCAATGCTAACGCCAGTCATAGGCCTATATGGTGTGATTAATCCGCTATTGCGTGTTTCTGTCATGGTTGTTAGTGTGGTCTGTGGTTTTTTGTGGGCATATGAAACAGAGTATTTTGGAAAAGAGAAGCGAATATACTTTCCCCTGTCAGAGAAATCAACCAGGTGCAGAAAAAAACCCGGATCCAGATGGAAAAAGAACCCGGAGATGCATACATCAGAGAGCCCAACGCTGCCCATTCATTCCAGGAGCCGGATGCATTGTAGACAATTCCTTCGTGGAGATGTTCCACCCGAGCGCAAGAATATGACCTCGCTAAACATTAGCCACTTAATCGAATTTTTGCATCGAGAAATACAAATTTATACACACTTGTAAAGGTCTCTCATCTGTTCTAGACTACTAGAGTACATATTCACAGGCACTTAGAAATTATTCTTCATAGAACCCATAGAGATTCTGTCAGGCCCTTTGGCTGAACCTAAACCCTGACAGCCCAGGTAAGCCAGGCCCGGTAGCCGAGACACTACCCCCAGCCCCCTTGCCGACTCGGTGAACGAGGTAAACAGACTCTGAAGAACCAAGTAACTGGGATTATTCCACCGCCCCTTTCTACCTGACTCAAACCCACGACCCTAACCAGTCCAAGAGTCAGGGAAGATCGGTAGATTGTGTAGCCGGGAATTTAACAGCCCAGATCTTTCCTCTAAATACTCACAGGCCCGTAACCTACATCGCATCCCCCGTCTCTCGTGAGTGTCCACAATTGTTCCCCTTCAAACCTCGTCTAGCACTAACAGTTCACCTCGACTTCACCACGCCCTGATCACAACTTCTCCCTCTAACACCCTCTCTAGTTATTGCTCCCAAACTTAACAAGAAAGCTCTGAAAGTAAGGGACTCACACCAATTACATAACACTCCATTTTACTAGTCGCAATAACACATCAAAAGTTTCTGGTGAGGCAAGTGTGGGAAAGGACTAGGAATGGAAATATAGTTGTTGTGGAATTAATTAAGGTGACCTGGTGTGAAAGTAGGAAACCACGGAAAACCATATGCAGGGATGCTGACGGAGGGATTAGAACCCATCATCTCCCGAATGCACGATCACAATTACGCGATCCTAACCTGACGGCGAACTGGCTCGGTAAAGACAATATCGTAATATTTGTCGCAGATATTGATATTCAGCAAAACAATCGAATCAAGAAAATATCCCCTCCGTTGCCATAGGACCTTATAAACTCGGAGATGACAAACAAAACCAATCCAAACACCATGGCGCAAAAGCCCAGCACAAAGAATCATCTCGGCTGTTATTCTTGGCTAACCAGACCGGGGCCGCTATATCACTGTCAGAAAACTCCTCAATTGTAATCAAGTGGGCTGAGTGGACCTCGAACTAGCCCTCAGATCCAGGCAAGAATCTCTGACCTGGCCGGAAACCGAACCCGGAACCTCCGCGTAAGAGCCAGATACGCTACCCCTACACCACGGGGTGTATGTTCGGGGGTACATAAGGGAGCTATATCGATTGTGACAGTGACTTTTACTTAAAGGTCTGCATCGACGCTATATGCTCAGAGGGCCCCAAATTCGATTATTAATTACCCTGACTCAGGAACTGGGTGTTTGTATCTGTCTCCATACACACATATATATTCACACACAACACACTACACTACCAAACACCACAAGAACATGCAGTAGTGAATATCTCCCTTAACATAGGGTTGACATAAGGAAGCGTATCCGGCCGTCACACAGACGCAAGTGCACATGTTTCATAATTCACATCTGCGCCCCTTCATATTGCGGAGAATGAGGCATAATGATGATAATAAGAAGTATTCGTCTAGATTTAAACCTCAAATATTGTGGTAAAGTAGGCTTGACATGGTGATATTGAGAAAATAATACGTATAAATCGTTCTACAGAAATACAGAGAAAATTTCATTGTTTTAATGCGCGTAATATTAATATTCGTCAAAGGGAAACTACAATAAGTGATCATTAAACATAATAACTTAAAATTAAATACAAGACGTTCGTTCATCCATTTGAGTTCTTGAAATTTGCACAAATTGAATAGCGATGTATCAGGCCACGTAACAGTCTTAGTGAGTTCCTTTGATTCCGAATCTTTGACAAGCAATTCTGTGAAAACGTGGACGCATCCTTGACCTTAGTACAAATCTTAACACGTCAGCAAGTAGATCAGATAATATAGGCCAATAGACATATTCAAAATGTTTTCCAGCATATAATCTGCGTATGAAATTTCACAATTTCGTATCTACAGTATTTAATGTCGCTAATACGGATAGAGTTTTGCACCGAACTGACTGGTTCAGCTGGTAGAACTGGTAGAGCGGTAGACTTCTCAGCCCAAGTTGGTAAGTTTGATCCCGGCTCAATTCGGTGGTTATATGAAGGTGCTGAAATAAGCCAGCCTCTTGTTGGTAAATTTACAGGCAAGTGAAACTAACTCTTCTCAATCAAAATTCCGTCACTTCGACATCTCCGAAAACTAGAGAGTTCTACTGGAACGTACAATTATTATTATTATTATTATTATTATTATTATTATTATTATTATTATTATTATTATTATTTTCTAGTTGTTTTACGTCGCACTGACACAGATAGGTCTTATGGCGACGATGGGACAGGAAAGAGCTAGGAGTGGGAAGGAAGCGGCCGTGGCCTTAATTAAGGTACAGCCACAGCATTTGCCTGGTGTGGAAATGGGAAACCACGGAAAAACATTTTCAGGGCTGCCGACAGTGGGGTTCGAACCTACTATCTCCCGAATACTGGATACTGGTCGCACTTAAGCGACTGCAGCTATCGAGCTCGGTTTTATAATAATAATAATAATAATAATAATAATAATAATTATTATTATTATTATTATTATTATTATTATTATTATTATTATTATTATTATTATTATTATTATTATTATTATTATTATTATTATTATTATTATTATTATTATGCAAATCGAGGATTGTGGCGACGTTTAGTAAATTCTCAGAGGCTTGCAGACTGAACGCTGAAAGGCATAACAGTCTATAATGATAATGTATGTATGTTTGTATTTATTTATTTATTTATTTATTTATTTATTTATTTATTTATTTATTTATTTATTTATTTATTTATTTATTACGTACCAGCCCTTTCGTAGATCCCTTTGGTATGTTCCGGAAGGGGAGACTATGCCAGTCCTGGGAACTCCAACCCAGCCATAGGACATATTGTGGCGTTTCCTCCTATTGTGCTTTCGTCTGGCTTTCCTGTGCGCCATCTCTAACAAGAAACGAGAATGTTCCCCCTCTAGCCGTGCCCCGAGGATTCTGGTACTCCGTCACCAGGATATACAGTAGAAAGGAAGCTCGCCTCGAACTGTCAGACAGTACCAGTGTGGGGAGTGTTCCGTCAGTGTTATTGTCGTTATTGTGAGGAGTGTCTTAGTGGTCGTTAGCACTGTTGAGTTGATGCTGTTACGTAACCACTGCTTTCAGTGGCCAGTTATAAGTAGCTCACTATGTGGAGAGGTCACATGAATTGATTGTATTGACTGTGTGAGTGATGTACTTTCTCTGGAGTCGAGCCAAATATCAGACGTCGTGTGTTGTGGTGGGCAGCATCCCTGTGTAGTTCATCTGCGTGCAGCTGTAGTGTGTGAAGTGACAGCACATGACGAACGAAAGTGAAAGGTGAAGCTTACCAGTCAAGATTATACCGCTTTCAAGGTAAAGACTGCCGAGTTATAGTCCTGCTGTGAGAGATTTGTAAACTGACGGCAATTGGTGGAATGTGTTCATTCATATTTGAATGTAATTTTGTATCTGTGTGTGTGTGTGTGTTTTGTGTACTAATCGGATTATTTACAAATATTAAAAATGTATTACAAATAGCTATTTCAAGTTCGTCCGGCCCATTTGCTTCACGTTCGGTTTAATCTCTCCAGAATTATCTGCTGGAGGATCATTAGGCATTGATTGGTCTCCAAATTCAGTCAGTAATCCTAATATCAAACCACTAAGTGAACACTTCAGTAATTGCAAGCAAAGGTTTGCCCCAGCCCACAATACATATGTACTTTGCGGGCTGCACACAGTTAAGGAGCAATATCTGCAAGTAAGGATATCGGCGAAGTGACAGCTGACTATAGGCAAACCTACAATATAAAAAAAAAAGCTTGGTACACATATGACTTAATACTACCTGGAGAGAAATGCAGTACTGTGGGGGTAAGACATCCCTAGTACCCCTTGGGGCTGAGTGGGAAGGGAGTGACGTGTAAATATAATCGAATACCACCTATTTCATACTGAGTCCATAGTTTTCGGGATCGATGAAATGAATAGTGACACTCCGGATGATATTTAAGCCCAAGTTCGGCCGCTATCTGTATCGCGGGTGAGAAAGGATGAAAATCAAGCTTGGTATACATACGGCTTACTATCCGGAGAAAATTACTGTGGGGGAGTAACACACGCGTAGCTCCCCTACGGCTAGGGTTTGGGAGGGGGTGAAATAAAAAATTATCTCAAACTATCACTATTAGAGCCGAATCCAGACTATTTGGAGCCACTGGGATGAATAGTGAAAATCAGGATGCCGCTGAAGTCTACATCAGCATTCTGGGGAGAGGGATTGGGTGGAATGGAAACTTTCCAAAACAGGGGCGACTTTTCAAGTGAAGTAAGTGAAGTGCCACTTCACCACTTATTTTTGCCGTAATGAATTACTTAAATTTATTTTTCTTATGACATTTGTTGGGTTCACGGAAAGGAAATGTTTTATTGTACGGCGTTTGGAGCACCTCGTCACTTGATGAGAACTAGGGGAACTCACGAAAGCGCCGGCTCTCGGCCACAGTACGGCGCGTGAGACTGAGTGAAGACGAGAGATTCCGCAGCTGCCTCTACCTCCCAAGTGCTCCCTCCTAGCGCTTAGCCTTGGCGGTTGCCATGACAACCGTGACGTCACCCGCGTACTTTCCACATAGCGGAATGTGCTAGTGAAGAGCGGAATGTTTCGTCTTCCCTGCGTCATCCTGTGTGAAGTACGAGTACTTAAGCATCGTGGTTCATTCGTAGTGTTGTGCAGTTTTATTTAAATGTGTATCCTATTTATGACATAGTGTGCATTTTATGTTTATAATACACCATTTTCACGTTGGACAAACGAAGGTCAGCATGTAGTTCAACGTTTTGATCGCCCTACTGTATCACTGCAAATTTGTGCTACAAAAGAAGTGAAACATTCCGGTAAATCTTACAATCTTAGTTTCAAACGATCGTGGTTTAAGGAATTTCCATGGTTGTGCTCATCTCCAGCTCTACAGAAGTTGTTTTGTTGGGCCTGCTTGCCTTTTATCAATAAAAATAACGTTTGGAATAAAGAAGGATTTTCAACCCTTTTGAACATAACACGTTCTTCACATAAGCACTCAGCCTCTGCAGAACAAAAAATACGGCAGCTAGATTTCAAGACATTGGAAACAAACCAAAATACGATCTCTGAAGGAAAATGCCAGACTGTATATTGTAATTGTACAGTTCAGTAAAAATGTACATTTAAATAGGCTTTTCCTTCAGTTGGTAATTGATGCAGTGCTCTATTTAAGTAAGCAAGAACTAGCTTTTCGTGGTCATGACGAAACATCAAATTCAATAAATCGTGGTCACGTGCTGGACTCTCCGCCAGTCACAGGTACGAGGTACGAGTACAAAACAACCAAAAACAAAACTTAGTTCCTAAATCTTGTCCTCTTCTGTGGTGTAGTGGTTAGTGTGATTAGCTGCCACCCCGGAGGCCCGGGTTCGATTCCCGGCTCTGCCACGAAATTGAAAAGTGGTACGAGGGCTGGAACGGGATCCACTCAGCCTCGGGAGATCAACCGAGTAGAGGTGGGCTCGATTCCCACCTCAGCCATCCTGGAAGTGGTTTTCCGTGGTTTCCCACTACTCCTCCAGGCAAATGCCGGGATGGTACCTAACTTAAGGCCACGGCCGCTTCCTTCACTCTTCCTTGTCTATCCCATCCAATCTTGCCATCCCCCACCAAGGCCCCTATTCAGCATAGCAGGTGAGGCCGCCTGGGCGAGTTACTGGTCATCCTCCCCAGTTGTATCCCTCGATCCAGAGTCTGAAGCTCCAGGAAACTGTCCTTGAGGCGGTAGAGGTGTAATCCCTCGCTGAGTCCGAGGGAAAAACCAACCCTGGAGGGTAAGCAGATTAAGAAAGAAAGAAAGAAAGAAAGAAAGAAAGAAAGAAAGAAAGAAAGAAGTTCCTAAATCTGTCGCTCGAAACCGAACGTGTAATAGCTCTTCACCATACTTTACAGCCACGAGCCGCCACTGTTCCAAAATGACCGGAATTATGGGTTGTGTGTGTGTGTGTGTGTGTGTGTGTGTGTGTGTGTGTGTGTGTGTGTGTGTGTGTGTGTGTGTGTGTGTGTGTGTGTGTGTGTGTGTGTGTGTGTGTACAGTATGTACCAGTATAGCTGTCACACAGACTTGATACACGTATGACTGGGGAAAATTACTTTGGGGGTCGAGAGGGAGTGACATGAAAAACGAATTGTAAACGACCATATAAGTGTCGAATCCATAGTTTACGTGATCGATGTGATAAATAGTGACTCTTCGGATGGCATTTAATTCCAAATTCAGCCTCCATCTGCATGAGGGTCAGAAGGTGTAAAAAAAAATATTTCCAAAATGACAGAGATTAGTGTTTATTCCACAGTTTTCGCGACCGCTGGCTGATTGGTGACAGTACTAATGCCAGCTGGAATCGTGCACATCATAAATCTATATGTATGTCCGAATCGTTGGATGAATGGTCATCGTACTGGCCTTTGGTTCATAGGGTCCCGGGTTCGATTCCCATCCGGATCGGGGATTTTAACCTTCATTGGTTAATTCCAGTGGCTCGGGGCTGGTATACTGTCCCCAACTTCCCTGAAACTCACACATCACACTATCCTCCACCACAGAAACACGCAGTTACCTACACATGGCAGATGCCGCCCAACCTCATCGGATGGTCTGCCTTACAAGGGCTGCACTCGGCTAGATATAGCCAAACGAAAGTATTATTATTACTTATATTTATATTGCAACGCGTGAACACATGCAGTTATCACTTATTTTTAATTATTATTTTATAATAATTATAATAATAACTATAATCTAAAACTGTAATTCAAACATACTCAAAAACTCTTAGCCAAAAAACAAAAATATTTCGTAAAATATCAATCAGCGACACATTAATGAAATCCACAATACAAAATCCTTAGCCTGTTTCCAGTTATTCGATCGGATCGGGAATGGAATGAATGAATCCCCATCTACCGGCAACGATAGGAACTGTGCCGGTTACAGACGCCTGTCACACTCCTCTGGTGCAATGATTAATGGGTGACAGATGAAATTAAATGATAATGGAGAGTGTCGCTGGAACGAAAGATGATAACTGGTGTACCCGGGAAAAACATGTCTCGCCTCCGCTTTGTCCAGCACAAATCTCACATGGGGTGATCGGGATTTGAACCACGGGACCCAGGGGTGAGAGGCCAGCGCGCTGTCACCTGAGCCACGGAGGCTCTCATGTGGCACATACTTAACAGATAATACAAATCCTAAAAGTAAGCATTAAAAAAAGTACCCTGGCAGCGCGTGGAGCAATTTCATATCAAGACAAGTTGTCTGATCTACTTACGACGAATGTTGCGAAGCAGTATGTGTCCTCTAGCCATTAATTGAATGACATCAATAAAACACACAGTGTTATCCGTAACATTATTATAGAACTTTTTTGACGCTGGTAATTGGTCCAGCTGCTTGACTGAATGGTTCAGAGCGCTCCGGGTTCGATTCCGAATCAGGTCTGGTTAATTCCTCAAGCTCGGGGTCTCGATTTTTGCGTTCGTCCAAATACACATATTAATTTACATACAATGCATCACACTACAAACCACCATAGAAGCGCGCAATAGTAAATGAAACCCTCCACAAAGGGTTTACGTCAGGAAAGGTAACCGGCCGTAAAACTGGGCTAAATCCATACAATGCGCCGGTCTATGGAAACTAGGAGAAAGAGATAAAGAAGAAGAACAATATAAAGAAGGGGGCGCCGCGGACTTGGACCCGAAAGGTGCGGTCGTGGCCTGAGATAGAGTCCAAGCATTAGCCTGGTGCGAAAATGGGAAACTATCCTTATATCTGCCGATTGTGGGCTTCAAAACCACCATCTCTCGAATTCAAGCCTATAGCTAAATTAAACGTATCGTGTAACCAGCTAACTCTGTGTAGCTTATAAATAAAGTAAAGGAGACATATTTTGTAAACATATGTCATGTACGGAGAGAAGAGAATATCGGCCTGTATACAGCAGGAGCAAATTCACACCATGTTCTCTTGCCGATTTGATGCAGGAATTCGAATGAGTTGGCGTCGCTGTAAGCTTGCATAAAATGGGTTCGAAATCCACACGCGGCAACAATCCAGACGATTTTCGTGTTTTGTCACACACACACACACACACACACACACACACACACACACACACACGCACACACACACACACACACACACACACACGACAGATGCTGGAGCTATAAATTCATTAAACTACCGTCGCTACAAACCCAGTTCTACAAGAGGGATTCAAATATTTCGATATTCTTTTTAAACTCTAAAATACAAATAGAAGGGTCGATCTCGAACTAAATTACGCCAAATTATGGCTGCATTCTTTCTACGATTAGAATGATACGAATTATTCTTTGACCAGTATATTCCCATACGTATTTTAATCGAAATAGAAGAACGTATATTTTGTCCTTTGTAAATAATACTCGAATTTGAAACTCCATGAATAATATGATGTATTCGGTTTCATATTCCACTAACTACTTTTACTATTTTCGCAAATACCGAGGTGCCGAAATTTTGTCCCATATATTAGCATGACTCTGTGGTGTAGTGGTTAGCGTGATTAGCTGCCACCCCCGGAGGCCCGGGTTCGATTCCTGGCTCTGCCACGAAATTTGAAAAGTGGTACGAGGGCTGGAACGGGGTCCACTCAGCCTCGGGAGGTCAACTGAGTAGAGGTGGGTTCGATTCCCACCTCAGCCATCCTGGAAGTGGTTTCACGTGGTTTCCCACTTCTCCTCCAGGCGAATGCCGGGATGGTACCTAACTTAAGGCCACAGCTGCTTCCTCCCCTCTTCCTTGCCTATCCCTTCCAATGTTCCCATCCCTCCACAATGCCCCTGTTCAGCATAGCAGGTGAGGCCACCTGGGCGAGGTACTGGTCATACTCCCCAGTTGTATCCCCCGACCAAGAGTCTGAAGCTCCAGGACACTGCCCTTGAGGCGGTAGAGGTGGGATCCCTCGCTAAGTCCAAGGGAAAAACCGAACCTGGAGGGTAAACAGATGATGATGATGATGATGATGATGATGATGATGATGATGATGATGATATCATGATTTTTCCCTCGTTTGACCAAAAATAATCAGGCAGCTCCTGATTTTGCAGAAGGTTAAGCAGAGTTGTTTTCCACGTTTAAAATACATTATAGAATAAGTAGTTTTTCTTTCATATTTTGGCGGAGTAAACGATAAATATATTATTATTATTATTATTATTATTATTATTATTAATGTGAATGGTCTTGCGTATTACTAACTAATTTTACTGATTTAGGAGACAACAAGGGACTGGAATTTTGTCGCGCAGAAGTTCTTCAGCGTGCCAGTAAATCTACCGACACGAGGCTGATGTATTTCGGCACCTTCCAATACCATCAGACTGATCCAAGGTCCAACCTGCCGAGTTGGGCTCAGAAGGCCAGCGCTCTACCGTCTGAGCTACTCATCCTGGCAAGAATTTTATTTATGAGAATGTTTTTTTGTACTTCTTTCTTAGGAGGGGATGATTCAATAATGTTTTTAAATTGAATTTATCAGATTATATATTTATTTGAGCTCGGAGGACTTTACCTAGGTTTCGATGTGAAATATACTGTACATTTAGAACGACAAATCTCTGTCTTAGTCGTTTACTGGCCAGGGTTGGTTTTACCCTCGAATTCAGTGGGTGATTCCACCTCTACCGCCTCAAGGGCAGTGTTCTGGAGCGTGAGACATTTGGTCGGGGTTGAAACTGGGAAGGACGACCAGTACCTCGGTAAGTGGCCTGAACTTCTATGCGAAACAGGGGATTTCCAGGGTATATCAAGATTAGAAGGAATATGCAAGTAAGAGGGAAGTAAGTGGACGTGGTCTTAAGTTAGGTACCATCCTGGCATTTGCCTGGAGAAGTGAACAGCGACGGTAAACGACTTCGAGGATGCCTGAGGTGGAAATCGACTCACCTCCACTCAGGCTGAGTGGACCCTATTCCACTCTTCGTATCACTTCAAATTTCATGGAACAGCCGTGAATCGAACCTGGGCCTGCGGGGATGGCAGCTAATCACACTAACCACTAGGCCTACACCAGAGAGGCGGATATGTCATAAATATACTCCGCAAAATAACGTATTTTATCTCATGATAGCTGTAAGTGTTGTAAAGAAGTTCCCGAAATTGCACTTTTTCCATTTCTACATGTACTGCGGAGACAGATTGGGCTGTGCTCAATACCATTTTTTTTTTTTTTTTTGCTAGTTGCTTTACGTCGCACCGACATAGATAGGTCTTATGGCGACGATATGCTCAATACCATCATGAATGCTGCGATTACTGTTTTCAACATTAATACCTTACTTACGTAGAACTCGCACCTAGCCATTGATTGATATTTATATTATTTAACAAAATACGTAAGATATTGCATACCATTCCAAAACGCAGAAATATCAGAGCCACCTAACACAGTGTAACTAGATTTGAGACTGGCCCTCCGTTCGCTTTTTATTGAAGCTCTGACTCGAGCATAACACTGTAATATAACATAATACCTTTCGATTATAATAATTTCGTGTGGCTATTTCTAGCCGAGTGCAGCCCTTGTAAGGCAGACCCTCCGATGAGGGTGGGCGGCATCTGCCATGTGTAGGTAACTGCGTGTTATTGTGGTGGAGGATAGAGTTGTGTGTGGTGTGTGAGTTGCAGGGATGTTGGGGACTGCACAAACACCCAGCCCCCGGACCATTGGAATTAACCAATGAAGGTCAAAATCCCCGACCCAGTCGAGAATCGAACCCGGGACCCTCTGAACCGAAGGCCAGTACGCTGACCATTCAGCCAACGAGTCGGACGATATTCTATTAAAACACCAAGATGAAATTTCATTCGTCGAACACATGGTAACGTAACGAACGTGCAGTCATTATACGAGTCGAAGATTATTATTATTATTATTATTATTATTATTATTATTATTATTATTATTATTATTATTATTATTATTATTATCCCGGATAGAGATCATGCCAAGCCTACTGCTTATGAAAGAACCGGAACACTCTGTATCGTTGGATATCGGCACGTTTTAAAACTCCTTCGAGACAAACATTCGATGCCACCACGTCCCTTCGTACTATTATTGTTACTGTAGCGCAAGCGTTAAAAGAAATGGTAAGTACTTGGAACTTCACGGCGAAGCATCGTGAGTGAGAGATTACCGTGTTAGGATATTCATTTTCCTAAAAGTCCCCAAGAATCTTGGAGGCTCGCACGAAGATACCAAATCATTTACAGAACAGGTAGTCAAACCCTTGTCTCAGAGTTTGCGTAGTATTATAGTTATCCTGAACATCAGTAATGTAGTTGTTTGATATTTCATTCGCAAGAACACGACTTCGAACTAATTCCTCGTAGAAAACTCGAGCCCTGTACGAATGAGTATGTAAATGTTAGGTTGAATGCAATAATCCGACGACCAACTAAATCAGCTGAGAAACAGTGCTGTATACTACAACCGAATATGAAAGATTCAACCGAGTATGTTAATGCTTCATCATTCCTGTCTATGTAAAATCCAACTCTTCAGATAATTCCTTTGTTTGCTGTAGAACTGCAGCAGCGGCAGCAGCACACCACCACCACCACCACCACAACTGTACAGTCATGCGATATCGTGTTCCTCCTCTTGCAATTCCTGTTATAAACTGAGCGAGTTGTTCATGCGGTTGGAGTTAAGCTTGCTTTCGGGAGATGGGGGCTCCGAATCCCACACTTGGCAGACCTGAAGATGGTTTTCCGTGGTTTCACATTTTCACACCGAGCAAATTTTGGGGCTGTACCTTAATTAAGTTCACGGCAGCTCCCTTCCTAGTGCTAGCCCTTTCACATCCTGACGTCAGCGAGAACCTTCGTTGTATTAGTGCGACGATAATCCACTAGCAAAGAGATGAATTTTCGTTGCGAGTTTTTACGACTAGATGCCCCTCCTGACGTCAACCTTATCACAGGAGATAATGAGAAGAACGGCGTGATGCATGATGAAGGGAGAGGGTGAAACCCGGTGTCGTTTTTCAGCCTACTCCTGTCGAATAGCAGCAAGGGGTGAGTTCAAGGCTTCAAGTTCCATACGACGGACGATTCACCATCAACAGTGTCATACGCCCTCACTCCATATGAGCACTGCGGAGAGGTTCGTAAATTATTCCAGGTTTTTGGCACGCAATCTAGTAATTATAAACTGTATACCACCACTTCCACTACCGTGCCGGCCAATATTCTGATCGTGAAAATTTTTCCGACCAACGGGACTCGAACCGGCTAACCACGGTGTCAGACCATAACAATCATGCCTTAACAATCATGGTCCCCAGGCGGGCTAATTAATTTCGTTAACAACATGAGAATATATAAAGTTCATTATTTAACCTATTTAGAAGAGGAACAGGTATACCCAGTTACAGCATTTACCTTTAAAGTATTATGAATGATACATTTCTATGACACAATCAATATCGTCACTTAAAATGAGATCCATGTAAGGAAAACATTCTAATTTTACACCAGAACTGGAAAATATACATTAAACGATAAAAATGATCTTGAAGTCTTAGTAGGCTAATTGTTTTCGTAAAGTGAAGTAGTTAAATTAATTTTGAAGTAAGCGAAATAAATTTGTACATATTTATTCATGTTAGTTACACGACATTGAGCCGCTGTATTCGGCTGTATTCTGTTATCTAAGCGTTGTTACTTCGACGGAACACTGAGGTTAAGACCAGCCCATTGAAAAGTGTTTGATTGAGTGGAACTATCGCACTATGTTCGCTGACCGAACCGAGTCTAAACCAGTTTATGCAGGCTTTTATGGAGGACATTTGAGGGTATTCATAGGTGACAAATCCATATCATTGCCTTCTAGGATGTTAAATAACTCATGTGATACAACATTTCGATACTGTGGCATCTGATGAAGTCTGTGGCAAAGCCGCGGAGCTAATACAGTGGGTTCACAGTTGCAATCAATCATGTTATGTAATAATAATAATGCTATTTGCTTTACATCCCACCAACTACTTTTACGGTTTTCGGAGACGCCAAGGTGCCAGAATTTAGTCCCGCGGGAGTTCTTTTACGTACCATTAAATCATTAAATTTACAGAGACGACGCTGACGAATTTGAGCACCTTCAAATACCACCGGACTGAGCCTAGATCGAACCTGCTAAGTTGGGATCAGAAGGCCAGCGCCTCAACCGTCTGAGCCACTTAGCTCGCCATTATGTTATGTAAGAGGCAGCTTAGCTCGCAGAAGAATTCATTCACTCTTCATGGCGAATTTGCTGTACGGCAGTGAGTGTTCAGTAGACATGAGATATTGTTTATTCATAATCTATATATAACAGATACAAGAATAAGGAGAACACTTGTCACAACCGATGGCAGCAAAGGAAGGAGGGTATTCCGAAAAAGATCAAGTTAGGTGGGAACGTAATAAATGACCTTTTATTTATAAAAGGGAGTAGAAACTACATTTATTTGATGCGAATGGATGATAGTCAGTTACCTAGAAGAATAGTAACAGACACGGTCGTAGAGGGTAAGAGAAGCAGGGGACGACTTAGAAGACAGTGACTTAATTACTTCGAGATGATGATGCTAATAATAATAATAATAATAATAATAATAATAATAATAATAATAATAATAATAATAATAATAAATAATCCACATATTGATCGTTCCTTGAATTTCTCTAACTTATAAGAGACACCAAGAAGGCAGAATTTGGCCCAGAAAAGAAGTCTCTGGCGTACCATTAAACCTACTGGCACAAGTTTTCGCATTTTGTAACTATTAAATTCTATTCGACTGCGGTGGGACTGCACTATACAACCCTGAATTCAGTAAGCATAATTTATCACATTTACTATGTGAGTATATTCAGTAATTCTGTAAAATATCTGTGAAACCTCTTATTCAACTTATTCAGAGCACGAGTAGTAATTGCTGATGTTGTTTTCAACATTGTTACCATTGTTATCGTGCTTGCTCGATCTCAACTGTACTTAATGAAAATCCACAGTCTGTTTCCTGTCATTCAAGCGGGTCAGGAATGGAATGAATGACGCCCCCATCTAGCGGCGAGGATAGGAACTGTGCCGGCTGCCGAATCCTGTCGCACTCCTCAGGGCCCATGAAAAATGACTGATGGAATGAAATGTTAATGGAGAGTATTGCTGGAATGAAATATGACAGAGAAAACCGGAGTACCCGGAGAAAAACCTGTCCTGCCTCCGCTTTGTCCAGCACAAATCTCACATGGAATGGCCGGGATTTGAACCATGGTATCCAGCGGTGTGAGGCCGGTGCGCTGCCACCTGAGCCACGGAGGCTTCTCAACTGTACTTAATGCGATTTAAAATTAACCTCATAAAATCCGTGAGATTGATACCTACACTGATGCATGTATTTATAATTAAAGAAGAATAAAGTTGCTTAATATTGTAATACACTTGGAGATTCCTCCGAGCGGGTGGCCGCGTGGTTTGGAAAACGTAACTGTCAGCTTGCATTCGGGTGATAGTGGGTTCGGCAACCCTGAAGAGAGTTTTCCGTGGTTTCCCACTTTCACCCCAGAAAAATTCTGGGGTTGTACCTTAAGGCCACTCCCGCTTCCTTCCCGCTCCCAGCCCTTTCCTATCCCATTGTCATCATAATACCTATTCATGTCGGTGAGACGTAAAGAAATTTCGATTCCCCATTGCTAAGGAATTTAACAGTGTGGTGTTGGGATTTCTCCCTCCCTAAGTTCTCTACCGTAACGCAAGCTAAGGAACAGGAAAGCAATGAAAATGAAATGGCGTACGGCTTTTAGCGCCGGGATTGTCCAAGGATATGTTCGGCTCGCCAAGTGCAGGTATTCTGATTTGACACCCATGGGAGACCTGAGCGTCGTGATGAGGATGAAGTAATGATGAAGACGACACATACACCCAGCCCCCGTGCCAGAGAAATTACCCAATGATGGTTAACATTCCCGACCCTCCCGGGAATCGAACCCGAAACCCTGAGAAAAATGGCTAGCACGCTAACCACTCAGCCATGGAACCGGGCAGGAAACAATGGGTAACGGACTGTACTATCCTATTAATCGCCCGAGATGAAATAAGAAACTGGCGGAAAACCATTTCTACTGTGCTTGAGAGCGTGATTTAAACCCGATTCCAGTTTCAGTTAGATTTACGGGATTTAGTCATTAGATCTGTACAAGGCGTAGACCCCTTTTTGTCTGAGCCAGGAATTGTACCAGGGCCAACGAGACAAAACGCTAAAATGTTTCTTATGGCGAGAGCATGCGACAAGAATTTCCAGAGATAGTTCTTCCATCATTCATTGATCAAATGAATACACATTTCCATAAATCAATGAAATAGAAATGTTTCCGCATACGATTTCTGCCTTTCACTGACGATGAACTCGGTAGCTCCTCAAACACTGGAAGCTTATTACACTTCATGATCAGATTGTAGATTTGCTTTTTTGCTAGGGGCTTTACGTCGCACCGACACAGATAGGTCTTATGGCGACGATGGGATAGGAAAGGCCTAGGAGTTGGAAGGAAGCGGCCGTGGCCTTAATTAAGGTACAGCCCCAGCATTTGCCTGGTGTGAAAATGGGAAACCACGGAAAACCATCTTCAGGGCTGCCGATAGTGGGATTCGAACCTACTACCTCCCGGATGCAAGCTCACAGCCGCACGCCTCTACGCGCACGGCCAACTCGTCCGGTTGTAGATTTGCATCAAGAGGAAATCGTGCCATTTGTTCCTCTCTTACGCGATGTTGATTTTGAATGTTGATAATAATAATAATAATAATAATAATAATAATAATAATAATAATAATAATAATAATAATAATGAGATGTTTAACTCACAGTATATCCCCTTAAACCAAAAAAAAAAAGTTACAACTATTACAGGATTCGAATTAATTACCTCTCTTTCTTTCTTTCTTTCTTTCTTAATACGTTTACCCACCAGGATTGGTTTTTCCCTCGGACTCAGCGAGGGATTCCACCCCTACCGCCTAAAGGGCAGTGTCCTGGAGCTTCAGACTCTGGGTCGGGGGATACAACTCGGAAGGATGACTAGTACCTCGTCCAGGCGGCCTCACCTGCTATGCTGAACAGGGGCCTTGGTGGAGGATGGGAAGCTAGGAAAAGATAGACAAGGAAAAGGGAAGGAAGCGGCCGTGGCCTTAAGTTATGTACCATCCCGGCACTAGCCTGGAGGAGAAGTGGAAAACCACGGAAAACCACTTCCAGGATGGCTGAGGTGGGAATCGAACCCACCTCTACTGAGTTGACCTCTCGAGGCTGAGTGGATCCAGTTTCAGCCCTCGTACCACTTTTCAAACTTCGTGGCAGAGCTGAGAATCGAACCCGGGCCTCCGGGGTTGGCAGCTAATCACACTAACCACTACAAAACAGAGGCGGACCGAATTAATTATCAACGATTAGAAATAACTTATGCTTCAACCTGAACACCCACAGCCTGTTTCCAGTCATTGGACCGGGTCAGGAATGGAATTAATGAAGCCTCCATCTAGCGGCCAGGATAGGAATTGTGCCGGCTGCCGAAGCCTGTCGTTCTCCTCTGGGCCAATGATTAATGAATGACAGATAAAAAGAAATGGCATGTGAGAGTTTTTCTGGAATGAAATATGACAGGGAGAACCGGAGTACCTGGAGAAGAACCTACCCCACCTGCGCTTTGTCCAGCAAAAATCTCACATGGGGTGATCGGGATGTGAACCACGGAACCCAGCGGTGAGAGGCCGGCGCGCTGTCACCGGAGCCACGGAGGCTCTTTATGCTTCAACTTATAGGCCTAATACAGTGTTAAGTGAGTTATACAAGATCTCCACCAGATGAACTACTGAACAGTCGTTGTAAATGGCAGTTTCATTCAGTGGTTACTCTGAGTTATGTTTGTGCAAAGTTTCTCTTAAAATACAAAGAAACTTAGCGATTTTAAGACTAGCGTTTGAAGTTACGGCAACAATAATTGATCGAACGGATCGAAGATGTTGAGGAGGGGGGAAGAGTAATTCAATACCTCTTCAATTGAGACACTGAGCTATGTAGTAGTAGTAATAATAATAATAATAATAATAATAATAATAATAATAATAATAATAATAATAATACATATTTTGTCCTGGTGGATGATGGCTTTCAGAGTTAGTGCTAGTCTGAATTAAGTTTCTGCGCAACTTCTTTTGCATACAAAGAAATCTATCAATTTTTAAACTAGTATTTGATGTAAATGAAACATTGTTGACCTAAATAAGAACCGAACCATACTGTATAGGCTGTCACTAGGTACTGTCCGTTCATTTGTCAAGAAGTGAAAATTGGAAACCACCAGAAACCAGTCTCAGGACAGCCGACGGTGAGTTTCGAAACCACTCGTCTCCCAAATGCCACTCCGCTCGGTTAGGATACATAGTATTATTATTTATTATTATTATTATTATTATTATTATTATTATTATTATTATTATTATTATTATTATTATTTCTTAATCTGCTTACCCTCCAGGGTTGGTTTTTCTCTCGGACTCAGCGAGGGATCCCACCTCTACCGCCTCAAGAGCAGTGTCCTGGAGAGTGAGACATTGGATCGGCGGATATAACTGGGGAGGATGACCAGTACCTCGCCCAGGCGGCCTCACCTGCTATGCTCAACAGGGGCCTTGGTGGGGGATGGGAATATTGGAAGGGATAGGGAAGGAAGCGGCCGTGGCCTTAAGTTAGATATCATCCCGGTATTTGCTTGGAGGAGAAGTGGAAAACAACGGAAAACCACTTCAAAGATGGCTGAGGTGGGAATCGCACCCACCTCTACTCAGTTGACCTCCCGAGGCTGAGTGGACCCCGTTCCAGCCTTCGTACCACTTTTCAAATTTCGTGGCAGAAGCGGGAATCGAACCCGGTCCTGTGGGGGTGGATGCTAATTACACTCACCACTATACCACATAGGCATTATTATTATTATTATTATTATTATTATTATTATTATTATTATTAATGTGAAAATTGGCTTGGTGGAACTTGTCAAGTAGCTACTACGATCATTCGTACCGCAATATTGGGATCTAGTCCCAAGATAGTTTCTCGTGGTTCCCATTGTTTTACATCAGACAAATGGCAGGGTTGAGCCTTGGTTAGCGCACCGGCCGCTGCCTTCTGAATTCTGGGCCTTTCCTATATCATCATCGCCCAGAAAATCTAGCTGAATAAGTGCGACACTAAGCGGCTACAGGGAAAAATATCTTAATAATCCATACCTTTTAATCGTCTTTAAAAACGCTCAAGTAATATAATGTTGCCCTGAAAGATTTTTTTTTACTCCGGCAGAGCAAGCCAACACCAAAATGTCCCATTGAAATCCCTGTATGACTTGAGCCAGAATTTCCTTCACAATGTTGAGCTCTTGGGAGGCTGCAGTTTAACAATTAAGTAAAATTACTGCAGACGTGTATTTCTTTGATGAAACATATTGCTTTAACATTTATTATAGATGAGTTTTTATCAATAAAAATGTCTCTCTAATGTGATAAAAGTTTACATTTTTTGAGGTAGTAATGCATTTGATATCCTCATAAATGCGAGCCATTTGACAGGAAACTCATTAGAATTCAAAATATCTCTTGCAGTTCTATTCTTCGCTATGCAGTTGATCGGAGACTAGTTATGGTGTAGTTGAATGCTCCTGTACATCGTCATGCAATGTCTTAGAAACAATACATTGCACTTCATCGTCAATATAATGGTTTTAGGACAATACGGTTAGATTAGTTGTTATATTGCTCACTGAATTTTTTCTTACAACAACGTCAAGTGTTATTAGAAACTGAAGTGCAAATCAATGTCCCTAAGTGGCATGTAAGGACATGTCAGTATACTGGTGAAAGTTTTAACGAATTTCTGTTTTAAATACACTTTACACTTTTCGGGAAAATATCAGCAAGTTTTGCGACTGCAGTAATCCGTATCACACTATTTACGAATGAAAAATCCATGTCCCCATGTCGACTATATCTTGCAGTCCAAATATGAACTACTGTTTCATTTATAAAACGGGCTATAATAAAAATTTCATTAACTAGTTAATAATGTTGATTTAATCATTGTCTTATAGTTCCGTTAGTTAATTTCATGATGATATTTGAAATTAATTTGTCAATGATGGAGATTTCAAAATTTCTTCCAAACTTAAAATTCGAAATCGTCAAGAAATACAGGGCCTAATATAACAATGGCTTGAAATATATCTGACGTCAATTTAAGAAAGTCGACTCTTGTTTTGGTATGAAGTTTCTCGTTTTTTAATGAATAGTACGTTACAAGGATGGGGAGCATATGGATGTCATAAGGGAAGCTTTTATTTGAACATAAATTTCAGAGCAGCGATCGGTAGTCCTTTGTGTCATTATACCGTTGTGACGCCTTCATCCATTTTTGTGTAATTTGACGCCCATGAAAGTGAGAGTGATATCGGGTACATTAAAGTGTGGTTTGTGGCTGTGAACTTGGTCTTCTGGTTGACGATGATTGAGATCTGTGGAACTAGAGGAAGCGGAAGTGTACACTTACCGGTTGAGGCGAGGGTGAAGAGAAGGTAGAGGACGCACTTCTGGAAGCCGCTCATTGTTGTTGTTTATACCCGATGCCACTTTTTTTCAACAAAATCACCAATCAACCACGAGACCAGCACTCACACGTCACATTTCAAGATTATTGGGCACTTGTCTAAAGAGGTCGTGATAGAATATGGGCGTGGCGGCGTGTTGTAATAAGTCACGCTCTTTTCTCGAAGCTCTGGAGCAAATACTGTGCGTCGTACTACTACACAGCTGGGCGGACGACGGACAGTCGGGAACTAACACCAACATAACACAACCGCTTCGCCATCCCCGCGCTGCTTAACCCCCACAGCGCATGAGCAAAGAGCTAGCCCAGGGGACACGGCAAGACTCTTCTCTTCTCTTCACCGCTTCAGATCACAGCTTCGATGACAGCATTGGCACTTACGACAGGAAACTTCACTCCTTTCATCTAATGTCAGAAACTGGGGCGAATTCAGGGAAGTGGCTAGGAGCGGGAACAAAATTAATGACGTATTAAAATTGAAAATCAAAATAGTTGATGATGAATTTTTGTTTTGTTTTAAAATTTGCTGTACGTCGCCCCGACACAGATAAGTCTTGTGGCGACGATGGGATAGGAAAGGCCTAGGAGTGCGAAGGAAGCGACCGGGTTCTTAATTAAGATACAGCCTCAGCACTTAACTGGTATGAAAATGGGAAACCACGGGAAACCATCTTTAGGGATGCCGTCAGTGCGGTTCGAACCAACTACCTCACGCATGTAGCCCACAGCTGCGCGCCCTGACCACCCGGCCAACTCGCCCGGTGATTATTATTAATGCTCATTTTCTGGGAGAAAAGTTGCCGATACTCGCCATGTAGGTGCTATTACAGCAACTTTCACACTTTGAACATAAGTAATTTGTTTCATTTGACCCCTGAAACTTCGGTCTTTGTTTTGTGATCCTCTTCACCACGTGCATTTGTGATGGGTGCTAGCTTTGTGTTTTACAGGATTACAAGTAGAGTTGACAATTTCTACTTCTCGGGTGCATCCTTCATTCCCACAATGTTTTCCTCCTTATCCCGACCACTGCGGTTTCTCGCCCTCTTCGACAAACATTTCTACTAAGTCTTTGTGTACCTCCCTCAGAGATAGCGTTTGAGTTATACATTTTTCTAGCGTGGTCAATATCGTATTAGCCAGCTTTTCCGAATTCTAACACTTGATGTGCCCATAGGAAGCTAGTCTCCTTTTCCCACAACAGTTGTTATTCTTTTCCTCGACTTTTTCATAGTATTCCTGATTTCTTCTCGAGCGGAATAAATGATAGTTATTATTATTATTATTATTATTATTATTATTATTATTATTATTATTATTATTATTATTATTATTATTATTATTATTATTACGAGAAGGTATTCCGTCACGCTGAGAAATAACGTGTAGTATTCACTCCCCATAAACCGCAGATCGTCCGAAATGACTTAAAGAGCCTGATACTACCTTAATCATCACAACGGTCGCTTTTTGTCCCAATTATATCCTTTTTACGACCCGTCTTCGCCCAAAACTAACGTGAGCAAGATCTTAAACTACTGGCAAAGAAAGTTTCATTTATGTCTCACTAACTACTCGTACGGTTTTCGAAGTCGCTGAGTTGCTAAGAACGTTTTCTGATGTAGTTACTTTACGTGCTAGTAAGTTAATTGTTACCTATTAATTAATCAATTAATTAGTAATAATTAGGGTATAAGATTTTTATTTTTCTTATATCGAGTCACGTAACTGTGTGCTTGTATTCGGCAGATAGTGTGTTCGAACCCCTCCGTCGGCATCCCTGCCGATGCTCTTCCGTAGTTTCACATTTTCTCAACAGGCAAATGCCGAAGCTGTAACTTAATAGAAGACAGGATCGCTTCCTCCACCATCCCAGCCCTTCCTACTCCCTCGTTGCCGTAAGACTTGTTTGTGTCGTAAAATAACATTTTTGCATCCGGGAGATAGTAGGTTCGAATCCCACTATCGGCAGCCCTGAAGATGGTTTTCCGTGGTTTCCCATTTTCACACCAGGTAAATGCTGGGGCTGTACCTTAATTAAGACCACGGCCGCTTCCTTCCAACTCCTAGGCCTTTCCTATCCCATCGTCGCCATAAGACCTATCTGTGTCGGTGCGACGTAAAGCCCCTAGCAAAAAAAGAAAAACATTTTTCTTGTTCTTAAAATACCGCACTAGTTGACAATGTAATGTGAATCGTGTAGCTGGGAGCGTGCATAAGTGTGTTCGCTGAAGTATTACAGCTTCTTCAATTACCACCCGTCTGAAACCGGACCAAGTCCGCCACCTGAGCTACCGGTGCAATCAATCAATCAATCAATCAATCAATCAATCAATCAATCAATCAATCAATCAATCAATCAATCAATCAATCAATCAATCAATCAATCAATCAATCAATCAATCAATCAATCAATCAATCAATCAATCAATCAATCAATCAATCAATCAATCAATCAATCAATCAATCAATCAATCAATCAATCAATCAATCAATCACTACTGATCTGCATTTAAGGCTTTCACCCTTGTGGCAGATTCCCTATCAGTTGTTAAGTCTTTTCTTTAGTGCTTTGAAAGAATTCGGAAATGCATTGAACACTTTACTTGGTAAATTATTGCAATTCCTAACTGCTCTTCCTACTAACAAATATGTTGCCCAATTTATCCTATTGAGTTCCAACTACATCTTTCCTACTTTTAAAAACACCACCCTAACTTCTCCGGCTACTAATGACATTCCTCGCCATCTCTACATTGACAGCTTGGAACATACCGTTTAGTCGAGCAGGTAGTCTCCCTTCTCCCAAGTCTTCCCAGGTTAAACTTCGCAATATTTTGGTAACACTACTCTTTAGTCGGAAATCACCCAGAATAAATCGAGATGTTTTTCTTAGGATTTCTTCCAGTTCTCGAATCAAGTAATCCTGGTGAAGGTCGCATACACTGGAACAATACTCTTAATTGCGGTCTCTCCTTTACATCCTTAATACAACCCCTAAAATCCCTCATAGCCATATGAAGAGAACAATATTAATGTTAATGGCTTTCCGCCCCACTAACTACTTTTACGATTTTCGGGGACGCCGAGATGCCGGAATTTAATCCTGCTGGAATTCTTTTACGTGCCAGTAAATCTACTGATACAAGACTGACGTATGTGGAGCACCATCAAATACCACCAGACTGAGACAGGAGCGAACCTGCCAAGTTGGCGTCAGAAGGCCAGCGCTTCAACCGTCTGAGCCACTCAGCCCGGCTATGAAGAGATCTGTAACCTTTGTTTACAATCCCGCTCTTGTGATTATCTTTCCTTACATTGACACCTAGGTGCATTACGAGGAACGTTCACCCAGTCAACGCAGCAATTAAGTCCGCTTCTGTGGTGTAGTGGTTAGTGTGATTAGCTGCCACCCCCGAAGGCCCGGTTCGATTCCCGGCTCTGCCACGAAATTTTAAAAGTGGTACGAGGGCTGGAACGGGGTCTACTCAGCCTTGGGAGGTCAACTGAGTAGAGGTAGGTTCGAATCCCACCTCAGCCATCCTGGAAGAGGTTTTCCGTGGTTTCCCATTTCTCCTCCAGGCAAATGCCAGGATGGTACCTAACTTAAGGCCACGGCAGCTTCCTTCCCTCTTACCCTTCCAGGCCTCCCGTCCCCCGGCAAGGCCCCTGTTCAGCATAGCAGGTAAGGCCGCCTGGGCGAGGCACTGGTCATCCTCCCCAGTTGTATCCCCATCCTGAGTCTGAGGCTCCAGGACACTGCCCTTCAGGCGGTAGAGGTGGGATCCCTCGCTGAGTCCGATGGAAAAGCCAACCCTGGAGGGTAAACAGATTGAGAAAGAAAGAAAGAAAGAAAGAAAGTAGAAGAGATGACTAATAGTAACGAAGTGTGAAATTTGGCCGTGCGGATAGAGGCGCGCAGCCGTGAGCTCGCATCCAGCAGATAGTGGATTCGAACCCCATTGTCGGCAGGCCTGAAGATGGTTTTCCGTGGTTTCCCATTTTCACACCAGGCAAATGCTGGGGCTGTACTTTAATTAAGGCCACGGCCGGTACCTTCCCATCCTAGACCTTTCCTGTCCCATCGTCGCCATAATACCTACCTGTGTCGGTGCGACGTAAAGCAAATACCAAAAAAATAAATAAAAAATAATAATAATCGTTTCCTGGAATGTCCTTTCCGGAACCTGTTTCTGCCTTAAAGTACCTGTACGTATCTTTCTATTTTTCACTTAAATTTGTATGACTGACAATTTTGCTTATAATTTTATCCTTAAGCCGGCCCCATTGTGTACAGGGAGCCTGCTTGCCTCTTACCCGGAGGCCCCGGGTTCGATTCCCGAATAGTCAGGGATTGTTATCTGAACCTGAGGTCTGGTACGAGGTCCACTCAGCCTACGTGATTAGAATTCAGGAACTATCTGACGGTGAAACAGTGGCCCCGGTCTAGAAAGCCAAGAATAACGGCCGAGATGATTCGTCGTGCTGACCACACGACACCTCCTAATCTGCAGGCCTTCGGAGTGAGCAGCGGTGACTTAGTAGGCTAAGGCCCTTCAAGAGCTGTAGTGCCATGGGGTTTGGCTTTTTATATAATGTTATCCTGTTAACTTCTTCGCCTATATTCAAATTTCCTAACCTTAATTTATCCTTACTCCAACAACCATTTCTCAGTATTTCTTTTCAACGTGTACCTCCTTCATAGTCTTTTTACATCTATGTAAAAATAAAGCTAATATTTAGCAATCCTTACCACTACGAAATATACTCTTCTGTTATCCCTTTCCTCAACAATTGCTTTAAACCCACCCTACAGACAGTTTAAATTTTTATTTACTATTTTTCGCAGATCATGATTACCTTTAAAAACTCTCTCATTTCTGTCCTATCTTTTTTTTGTTTGGTTGGTGGCTTAACGTCGCACCGACACAGATAGGTCTTATGGCGACGATGGGAGAGGAAAGGTCTAGGAGTTGGAAGGAGGTGGCCGTGGGCTTAATTAAACTACAGCCCCAGCATTTGCCTGGAGTGAAAATGGGAAACCACGGAAAATCATCATCAGGGATGCCGACAGTGGGATTTGAACCCACTATATCCCGGATGCAAGCTCACAGCCGCACGCCTCTATCCGCTCGGCAAACTCGCCCGGTCTGTCATATCAACCATATGGTTCTGCCTAACAGTCTTACTTTCACAATCTTCCTTTATATGGCATTAATTTTTAATTACGACGAAAATAACTTATGATTATTTACACCATCTCGTACTTCGGTTTCCCTAGAGTGCTCACCTGGTTTTACCAGCACCATATCCAGAATATGCTTCCCTCTAGTTGGTTCCATCAGATAATGAATCAGCTGTCCTTTTCAGATCAACATATTTGTTGGCCATGGTTCCTGCCATTCGCATTACCTGGAAAGGGCGGTGAATAAACTCCATTGACATAAAGCAGCAGGAATAGATGAAATTAGATCTTAAAACCTAATTCATTGGAAAATCATGGATGAAAGGGCTTCGCACAGTCATAATATTAGCGTGAAATGTTAGTAAGATACCTTCTGATAGGACGAAAGCCGTAATTGCACCTATCTATAAGCAAGGAAACAGGAACGATTGCAAGAACAATCGAGGTATTTCATTGATCAGTATACCAGACAAGGTGTTCACTGGTATTTTGAATCCGGGGGTAGTGTGATCAGTGGTTGAGAATATGCTGGCTGAAAGCCAGTGTGGTTTCAGACCACAAAGGGACTGCCAGAATCAGATTTTCCGTATGCGCGAATTAATAAAAAATTCTACGAAAGAAATGGACAGTTATACTGGGTGTGACTGTGTATAGTGCTGTAATGTATGTGAAATAGTCGTTACGTGAACGTGTATATCTGCACAATACTTACACTAAGTGCAGAGAATCGTGTACTACGCCAAGACAAACGTTTCGAGCGAAATTTCCACGGAGACCCATTCCTATCAATCGGACAATAAAACAACGGGTCAAGAGATTCAAATGTACAGTTTCAGTAAACAATAAAAACAGACGTAAAGTTCGTTATCTCCTTACTGAAGCGTGTTTGGTACGAGGATCATAAGTAAAAATCTGTGGCCATCTCGTAGCCCAGATTTAACAGCATGTGATTTTTATTGGTGGGGAATGTTAAAAAATGTAGTTGAGAACAACTCTCACACACTAGATGAACTTAAAGACAATATAAGAGTTGCAATTGCATCCATCAGTGCTGAAGAACTTGGTAGAGTAAGCGAAAACTTCAATAGGAGGTGCTGATTATGTTTGGCAGCGCATGGGGAACATTTTCAGCATAAACTGTAAAAACGGTGAGTAAAATGCGTGATGAATGCATGATAATGATTTCGAGCATAAACTGTAAACATGGTGAATAAAATGCATGATAATGATTCTGAGCACCGTATTCTGCCGTACATACGCCCGCGTGGTAGCCGGCAACTAAACCGTCACTGGCGGCCAAGGTCGAGCGAGAAATTCCTTGCCAAGCATAAATAGTCTGTATTTCGTAAACCTCGAGAAAGCACATGACAGAGTACCGAGGGGACTGATGTTAGCCGTACATAAGGATTTTGGAATCGAGGGTAGATTACTGAAAGTAATTAATGGCATTTATGTTGAAAAATTGGACTAGAGTGAGAACTAATGGTAGAATGAGTTATTTGTTCAAATTACTCACAGGGCTTGTTCATAGTTTAGATGGATCAACTGCTGAAATGTATGAAGTGATGGGGGCTGTGAAGGATTTAATAAGGTGGAAATGTAGTAAGCAGTTTGGCCTATGAAAACGATTTGGTCTTAATGACAGGTTGTGATTAAAGCCTGCCATCTAATATTATGGAACTTGAAAATAGGTAGAATGAGTGTGATATGAAAATTAGTCTTTCCAAGACCAAAGTGATGTTAGTAGGTCAGAAACCTAAATGAAGTGACTGCCAGATTTGGAATACAAAGCAGGAACACTTAGATCATTCCAAGTATTCAGTATGTGTTATCTCCCAGGAGGGTAGCATTAGTAAGTGAGAATGAATCAAGGTGCAGGAATGCTAAGACAGTTAGCAGTTGCGATTAGCAGTAAACTCTTAGAAAGAGTGTGTTTTCAGACCAATGGGAGAGAACGTTGGGTGGACTCAGGATAACTTATTCATAAGTAAGAAGTAAAAGACATGAAAGTAGCGAGAATGGTAGCTTGTACAATCGGAGGGCAGGAGTGTACCTGGAATGAGGAGGTAAAGGCTAAGTTAGGAATGAATTCGATTGATGAAGCCGTAAGCATAAACCGAATTCAGAGTAGGGTCATGCGAAGCGAATGTAAGAGGATAGGAGATAAATTCACTCGGTCAAGGGGAGTAAGAGTTGTAGTTACAGACCCAAGGCGATGATGGTTAAACTCAGTTTCTAATCAAAATAGGTATCAACTAGTCATAAACAGAATATTATTGAGGCATTTAGTTAATTCACAGAGGCATGCAGACTGCACGCCGAAAGGTCTATCACTGTTTTGTTATTGGTTCAACGTCGCACATAGAAGGTTTTCGGCGATGAACGGGAAATGGTTAAGATTGTTAAAGTAGTGGCCATGGCCTTAATCAAGGTACAGCACCAAAACTTGCTTGGTGTGATAATAGGAAACCACGGAAAACAATCTTCAGGGGTACCGATGGTAGTATTCGAACCCTCCATCTCCCGAACGCAATGATTTTTTACGTATGCATGTAGGCGCGTACAAATTCTATTACCACAGCCGAACACAACATGACTGTCACGTGGCATACATACAGTCTTATTAATATGCATGCATCTTCATTGCAAACTGTTGTGCCTTTCAGAGTTAAGTCTGCATATCTCTGTGAATATTAAGTAAGCGCTCTCGCAACCCTCAATTTGCAGCTAGTGGTGCAGCCTCCTATACTTCTTCACCTGTTATCATGATATCATCAAAAAATTATCCACCATGTTCTTTGTTGTGACTCGCAACCATCTGTTGATTTTTTTATTCTTGGACTTCACTTTCAACGAACACTTACTAGTAGACTGGATACCATCCAAGTTGTGATTCACATTCAGGATTTTTATTATATTAAACAGAATGTTTTTAATTATTATTAACTACCTGTCGCACCCTTCATTGGCATGTTATTTTATTTGGATAATGGCAGTAGTGAAATGAAACGGCGTATGACTTTTAGTGCCGGGAGATGTTCGGCTCGAGAGATGCAGGTCTTTTGATTTGACGCCCGTAGGCAACCTGAGCGTCGAGATGAGGATGAGATGATAAAAACGACACATACCTCCAGCCCCCGTGCCAGCGGAATTAACCAATTATGGTTAAAATTCCCGACCCTTCTGGGAATCGAATCCGGGACCCCTGTGACTAATAACCAGCACGCTGACCATTTAGCCATGGAACCGGACATGGCAGTAGTAACACCATCTATCGGAGATGAGTGGCAGCAGAAGAGATAGAGCACACCTCAAAAAACAGCAGTAGTCAGTCAGTGGCCCCATATGGGTGGGGGCGGTAGAACACGTCCGTGGTATCCTCTGCCTGTCGAAAAAGGCAACTAAAAGTTTACCCAGGAGTTAGCGGCCACGGGTTACTAGGGCTGAATGTGGCATTGCTTCCTCTTATTTGTGCCAGGCTCCTTTCTTCTGTCTTTCCTCTTCGACCTTGCTTGGTCAACTCTTGTTCTTTTTCGATCCCCGACGCTATTAGGTTTCCAAGATCTACAGGGGGTCTATCATTTTGAAGCCCTTCATGACCCTTACCTTTCTTCTACCGATCCCTTCATTTTTCAAAGTGTTGAATCTCTTCCAATAAATAGAGGATGGTTGTCCAGTTTCACTTCGTCATACAACAATAATCACAACCACCACCACCATCCAATGCAATGTTCATAAGTTTCATGGTCTCAGGACATAGCAAGCCATCACATATTAAAGCGTTTGTTCCAACCCCCACTTTTCTGATTCGGTTTACTGTAACTCTTCGAGAAAAGGTTCGTTTAGGTTCTTTTCACAATTTCGATAGTCTCCTTTATTTTCTCTCGAATCAGTAGGGACAAAGGACCTCGCGGTTTCCCATCACCAGCAGGTTCGTTACCATAGCGACTAAACAATATCTGTACGTCAGTGATGTTCGTGGTTGATGAACTTGGCAACAAAAGAATGGTGTCAAATTTCCCTATGGGAAAATCATGTTGGACATATATCTCGCATTGTCAGTCATGTCCATCCATACTTCACAACACAGCCTGCACTGCTGCTAGGCTACATTTCAGTCACACATTTTATTACATACATTATTTTTGTTTATATTAATTTTCGGATGACTCCCAGCTTAAGGGCCCTTTACTCGTTCAGACTTGTCTGCACAGACCACGTTTGCAACGACCGTCTGCACATCTGGTCTGCACTGCTCACGCTGCGTTTACACGTTCCGACCATTTGTACAGCTTTCGCACAGTTCTGTATTTCTAATCGAGACGAGCGGAGATAGTATTTCCTGACCATGGCCACATTAAGTCAATTAACTTACAAAGTGGTACTTCTGTCTAGTGTTGTTATTTCGGAAGTTAAAAAGCGGCAGAAATCACAACGTAGAAGGTGGACAAAAGACTGGCTTCCACAACACGTTTCGCTTTCGTACATTGATCTTTTGAAGGAGTTAAACTTCGAAAAAGATTACTGGTTTAACTACTTGAGAATGGACGAAGAGAAATTCTTAGTGCTCTTGCAGTATGTCACACCGTATATAAGGAGAGAAGACAGTGTAATGAGAGAATCGATAAGCACATTAGAAAGACTTGCAGTAACATTGAGGTTTCTGACAACAGGAAAGAGCTATGTGGACCTTAAATTTTCTGCTATAGTGTCTCCTTCATCTTTAAGCCACATCATTCCGGAAACATGCCGTGCTATATATGTAGTTCTAAGAGAGGAATAATTAAAGGTGAGAATTCAAAGGCATTATTTTGCTTAGGTAAAATAGTTTGCGTGTTTTTTCCTCAGCTGCTGGAGTTCCGTTCTGTAAGTTGAGTGCATTCATTCATTCCTTCATCCATCAATAAAACGGGCTCTCTTTTCATCTGATGGTTATCCATGACAGGGAGAGAACAGTAGCGGTATTTACTGGGTCATGAAAATATGCATGAATACAATTCAATCGTGCAATCATTCATTCATTTACCTATTCATGCAGTCATTCACAATGTGTGTTGTAATTGTAGTATAACTGGATCAGGTACAGAATTGTAACATGAAGCACTAATTGAACTCACGAAGTGTTAAGATTGGCCTGCATGTTGTCCTAGATCATATAACACTGTTAACATCTAGGACAAAATGAATGAATGAATTAAAATACAATTTCAAGATTGGGTGTAAATAGTTAGTAGGCTTAATTTAAATGTTTAATGTCGTGATAGATGGACAATTTGTGAAAAGGAAATGTTAGTTTAGAAACTAATACAACATATGCCGCGTTTTCTTCATTCCGGACACTGTATTCTTTGCTCTTGATCTTCCAAACACTTGGCAATGATTTATAGAGTTCTATGAATTCAATCATAAATGTACGGGTACAATTACGGGAATCTTGGGTAAACTCACTCATAGCTGTTCCTGTATTGAGAGCAAACACTACGCTACAGTAAAACACTACATACACGCTCCCAGACGAAGGACTGTGCTATCTGTCTGCAGCGTTGTCTGCGCAAGCTTTACACGCTCAGACTTGTCTGCGCGTGGTCTGTGTCTGTCCGCCAGACTTTGCACAGGCGGAACACAGACCGCAGTACAGACCAAAATTACGGTCGGCGATTCATTTACACGCAACGACTTGTCTGCACAAACACGGTCTGTACAGACAGATCTGTGTAAATGTCTGAGCGTGGAAAGGCCCCTTTGAAGACATTTTTACGTCAAAACCTAAATTCACGAATATTTCCATTATTTTATATTGTATGCTGAAATTGAATCAGACGTAAAAGACTGAAAAGCGTGTTCTTCTGTATTTTTTTTTTTTTTTTTTTTTTTTTTTTTTACAATTTGCTTTACGTTGCACTGACACAGGTAAGTCTTATGGCGACGAAGGGGTAGGAAAGGGCTTGGAGTGCAAAGGAAGTGGTCGTAGCTTTAATTAAGGCACAGCCCCACCATTTGCCTGGTGTTAAAATGGGAAACTACGGAAAACCATCTTCAGGGCTGCCAACAGTGGAGTTCGAACCCACTATCTCCTGAATGCAAGCAACATTATCAGTTTAGTGGCTGTTGTGTACAGTATTTTATTCTATATTTGGACGAATTTACTTACTATATTTAAATAGCAAATGTATCCGTGCTCCACTACGATATTCTACCTTGCATACGAATTTCTACGTATATTACTGTACACGGAGTGAGTAAGATTATATTAAATTGCATGTGTCTTAGCGATAACCGAGAAAAAAAAAACAGGAAAGAGCCATACGTTGTTTCCGATGTAAGGTGTACATTGGAGAAGTTTTGATGATAATGGCAGGCCGCATTTCCTACTACCATACACAATCGAGTTCGGAAGATTCTACAATAACGGCAGGCTCACTTGACAACTGTCATTCACAATATAGATGGAGAGTTTTCATCATAAAGACAGACCCATTTTCTTAATGACAGTCACAATCGAGTTGGAAAGATTTGATTACAATCGAGAAATGCAGCGCTATCTAACGTATAAAGAATCGATATACGACGACCTAAGTCACTCGACCAAAGTTTGAATATCTCTCCAAATTGAATGGCGATTGTCTAAGTTTTGCGACATGACTTACCGTTTAGCCAGCAGTTGCACTGAAACAACGGTCTGCACCGGCATTAAAACTGCCTCAGTATTTCGATATATCTCGGGGCCAAAATTTACACATTTGAACAGCTTGGAATATGTCCTCAAAGGAAAGAATGTCCAGATTTAAGGATCAGCACCGCAAATGTACGGATAAATTAAAGAAGAAAGTAATGCAGTTAAGAAAGTCAAAATTAATAGAAAATAGGATTATAACTGAGAACAGCCGGATAGGACAAGTATATAAATACCAACTGGATGCATTGGGAAATGAAATGTCCCTCACTAAATTGTGGTGATATGAGTTACGGATATAAGAATGCGGTAACAGAGGAGAAATTTAGGCGCAGGGATTCTTAGATAAACGGATAAGAAGATGACTTACGGACTTAAGTCTAAAGAGGCTAGACAGATGCAAGAAATTAAAGCGGATAACAGAAGTAGAAGAGAAATACAGTAAAAATTATAGCAAATGCCAGAAAATACCTTACAGTGTGAAATAATGGGCTACACTCCGCGGTAATATTCAACCATTAACAGCCCCTCCTCATGCTATTCAAGTACAATTGTAACGTCCAACGGTAATCCGCAAATATCCCGCAGAAGAGCAGCATGACGTCTCTCTCTCATTCTCCATAAGGAACAATGATGAGTGTACGGGGAAGATTACTTAAATGGCATTCATAACTTCCCTGCCGGCAAGCATCCAGATACGTTGCCATGGTAACCGGTAGGTTCGTTGTTGGTCTGTCGGCCACTCAATGCAGAGCATGAAACTCATGGTAAATAGTACATTTCTCCTTCATTCGAAGAGTAAGCGAAATTATGTAGAGAACAAAAGTTATTTAAAATGAACGAACGTTTCTCATATAGTCCACGGATTCGACATAAAAACAATAATATATGAGAAAAAGGAAGAAAACTGTCCTAGTTTTCCTAAAACCCCCATTCTATTCAGTTATGTTAAATCGTATGTATATTACAACCTTCCCCTGGATGAGTATACTCTAAATATAAAGTTCGGTCGAGATACATCCAGCCGTTTTACCATGATGGTGGAACAAACAGACACGAAAACTAAAAACCGCTGATACGGTCTTGAGTGGACTTATAAAGGATAAATATCTGGAAAATTGAAAAAAATTATAATGAAGACAGTGGACCCCTACAATTTTATTTAAAATATATAGATTATACATAGACTACTTTAACATCTCGCCAGGCAAATAACTCATGGCTGACTTGTGCAATTAATTTGTGCGAGTGTGTGTGTTTAGCTATGAAAGATATGAGAAATGTGTACATAGTGTTATGTGGTAGTAACCAAATTAGTGTTGTTTAAATCAGTGAACAGTCCACTAAGTTACCAGAGTCTTAAACATGGTCCTGTAGTGCTGGATTAATAAAACCAACGTCCGGCTTCATGGCTAAATGCTTAGCTTGCTGTCCTTTGGTGACAGGGGTTCGGGTTCGATTCCCAGCAGGGCAGGGAATTTTAACCATAAGTGGTTAATTTTGCTGGCACTGGGGCTGGGTTTATGTGTCGTTTTCATCATAATTTCTTCCTCATCACGACGTGCAGGTCGCCTACGGGGGTCAAATCAAAACACTTGCATCTGGCGAGCCGAGCATGTCCTCGGACACTCCCGGCACTAAAAGCCATACGCCACTTCATTTCAATAAAAACAACATGAACTTTGTGATATACTATGATAGGCCCTATATATTTATCTGTCGGAAATGAAATAGTCCGCCTCTGTGGTGTAGTGGTTAGCGTGATTAGCTGCCACCCCCGGAGGCCCGGGTTCGATTCCCGGCTCTGCCACGAAATTTGAAAAGTGGTATGAGGGCTGGAACGGGGTCCACTCAGCCTCGGGAGGTCAACTGAGTAGAGGTGGGTTCGATTCCCACCTCAGCCATCCTGGAAGTGGTTTCCCGTGGTTTCCCACTTCTCCTCCAGGCGAATGCGGGGATGGTACCTAACATAAGGCCACGGCCGCTTCCTTCCCTCTTCCTTGCCTATCCCTTCCAATCTTCCCATCCCTCCACAAGGCCGCCTGGGCGAGGTACTGGTCATTCTCCCCGGTTGTATCCCCGACCAAGAGTATGAATCTCCAGGACACTGCCCTTGAGACGGTAGAGGTGGGCTCCCTCGCTGTGTCCGAGGGAAAAGCCGACCCTGGAGGGTAAACAGATCATGATGATGATGATGAAATGAAAAAATCTGGACAATAGTAAAGATGGTCATGGCGGCGGATTACATAACCTGGGAATCCAGAGATGACATTTGTGGTGTAGATGGATAGGTAACCACAGCGCTGCAATGAAACAGAGAAACAGTTCAACAAGGTGAAGTTTAGTGTCTAGCTCTCCATGTTTAAATTAGTGTGAACCGGAGTTCAAAGAGTTTCTAGTAAAAGTCACCGAAAGTAGTTACTATACCCTAAAGTTTCATTTTAAACGCACTTTTGATCGTGGAAGGAAGTCAGTCAATGGTCAGCATTGAGGCCTTCGGTTCAGAGGGACCTGGGTTCGATTCTCGGCCGGTCGGGGATTTTAGTCCCGTGTGATTAATTCTTCTGGCACGGGGAGTGGGTGTTTCTGTTTGTACCAACACTTTCATCCGCATATTCATACAACGCAGTAAATTATCAACCAACACAGAAACAACCAATACAGCGTTGGCATCAGGAAGGGCACCGGTCGTAAAACAGGGCCAAATCCACACGTGTGACACAGTTTGTACCCGCGACCCCACATATGTCCCACTAACTACTTTTACGGTTTTCGGAGAAGCCGAGGTGCCGGAATTTATTCCAGCAGGAGTTCATTTACGTGCCAGTAAATCTACCGACACGATGCTGACGTATTTGAGCACCTTCAAACACCACCGCCAGGCTCGAAAATACCAAGTTGGTGTTAGAGGGCCGTCACCTCAACCGTTTGAGCCATTCAGACCAGCTGTTCCGTTTTACGATACAGCTAATGTTATCGGAGTGACTTAACATTTTCCGTTTGGGTCGCCTTAATATTGCTGCGCAGATGTATATTAATCAACTAATATATAGCCAAGAGCGCTGCCTGGTATCCTTGAACTTAAAGGCATGAATTGTCCGGCCCGACGGTGTAGGGGTCAACGCGTCCGTCTATCACCTGGCGGCGCCGGGTTCGATTCCAGGCCGGGTCAGTGGTTTTAATTGTACATGACAAATATTCCTGACCTGAAGACTGGTCGTTTGTGTCGTCATTAATGTCCTTTCTTCACGTTCAATACTTAACACTTCCGGAGTTTCCAAATTTACGCAGGTTCCTAATATACGGTGCAAAGTAGGAGCAAAAGATCTTCTTAGGTCGACGCCCCGAATAAAAAGCATTTTAAAAAAGAAAAAAATGCAGAGTTGCAAGAAATTCTATAGAGTCGTTTGGGACGACCGTGATGTTGAGATAAACGTACATAGGCCTACAGACAGACAAACAGACAGACAGATATATGAAAATTGAAATGAATCCATTTTCGATCCTTTTTATAGAATCATAATCCGAGATAAATGCAAAATACAAAGGTGTACAGGCATACAATTTTTATTTATATACAGCGTGAACTTAATTAGCAAGATATGCCGAATTTTCTGGACACATTCCTCTTATCTAGAAGATCAAAATTTTTTATACGGATCAATGGTAACGGAGGGCATTTTGAACATTTCGCGTGGTATAATCTGTTCCTGTGCGTTTGCTATGATTAATGTAGTCCTACTCTACAGAGGTATAGAAAATGAATTCTAACATGTAAATAAAGCGTTTCAGGACCCTTGTTCATATAACATATTTTCTTCTTCTACGTGTGAGAAATTTGTCCTAAAAGTTTATTCTACCTTATTGTTACACCTCATAGATAAGCAAAGTCATCTATCCTACAAGGCATGTAAGGCCATGTAAGGGTGAAATAGGTGCAGATTGTGTCTCGGCCCTATAAGTGGCCGCGGCTGGTCTGTGGTTCAACAGCTCTGCGGTCTGACCGGCCAACCAAGCAGAGGACGGCAGGCCACGGCTCTACCGTGGCTCTACGTCTCTGCATTCGGGAGATGGGACAGGTCTGGACCTCACGGATGGCCCCAAACGTCAGCTGTCCAGAGAATGGTATTCCGTTGTTTCCCATGCTCCTGCACCAAGGCGAATGCCAGAACAGTTCCTACCTATAGGGCACGGTCGCCAACCGCCTCACCTTCTCCTTGCATCTTCTTCCCTGTAACAAATCTCCCGGCATGGGAGACGGCGTTACCTTCTAAGAGACCCGCCTCCGCCTTCAGGGGAGGAATGAAAGCATGTTAGTAGTGTAAGGGTGTAAGTTGAAATGTTCTAGTTTTCGTAATCTCATGACTATGTACGATAGTTTTCATGCCCAACAACCAAGAATTAATCTGGTTCGTAATTCTGTTACAGGCTGAGAGAATGGCCATTTGCCTATTTAAATTTTAGAAACCTAATTTCTAAATGTATGGACTTCTTAACGGGGAATGTAAGGGTTATGTTTACCGCCAGGTTTAGACAACACCTGAACTTAATTTACTTCACGTACCTACCCTTGGAGGTGTGGAAGGTAAAGGCTTCCACTATTCGTAACCTTGGCACGTGATGGGGTAGAGTGGTTAGCTCTACGCCTAGCCGCCTTTGCTTTCTTAAAGACTTCCTGACGGGGATTTGAACCCACGTCCTTCCGGACGAACCAAGCACGCCTTTACCGCTTCGGCCAGGTAGCCCCTCTTCGCAGCAAATAGGTAGCCGAATGGGGGACTAGCGCAGTTATCCATAATCAAACATGTGAGTGCATGTTCGGAGAGCTATGTCGTCTACACTTAATATCTGATCATATCACCCCAGACAGAAGTAGCATCCCATTCGCAGACCGAGCATTCATAAATAACCCAATGGCACAAATCAATATACAGTAAAGCGAGGGGAATGTTCAACAGCTAACCCACATCATCTGGAAGTGTGGTCAGCTGAGCTCGCCGAGCACAAATGCTGAGTTGAATACTAAAGAGGATGACAATGAGGATTATTGTTATTTCTATTGTCATTAACTTATTACGCAATTATTGTTCACATCGTTATGCCTAACTGAGTAAGCTGATGAATTTTGATTTCTTCTCTTCCCAAAATCTCTTCATCCTCTCACTGAAAATCTTCTTACGTTCTTCTGTCCAGGTTTTATTAGTTTTAGCTTTTGGATCCACGAAAAAATGGTTGTTAGTGTTCTGAAAGCAGATCAGTTCTTCACAGTTTCCTGGTTGATGTTGGTTTCCTGAAGATCTGATTCAGTTTCATTTAGCCAGTTGTTCTTGACTTTCAGTGCGAGGGCATGATTTAGAATTATTTTGGTCAGTCTATCATTGTTCATTTTGAGAATGTGACCATAGAATTTCAACCTCATTTTCTTGATAGTGTCTGAGATTTTTTCAGTATGGCAATAAATTTTATGAAATTTCCTTTTCATCCATACTCCTATGCAGACTGGGCCGAAAGTATTAAACAATTTTTTTTTCTTTTTTGCTTTTCTACACCTTTTGTGAGTGATTAAGGTTTCCGGTGCTTATAATGCTTCAGGTTTTATTACTGTATTATAATGTCTTAGTTTTGTTTTCCGAGATAACGATTTTTTGTTATGTGTTCCAAGTGATTCGATATGCTTTCCGTGATTTAGTAATTCTCTCCTTATTTGCTTCACGATTCAGTCCAGAAGGCTGAATGATTTCTCCAAGGTATTTGAATTTATTTACTTGGAAAAATTATTATTATTATTTGCTGGGGGTTTACATCGCACCGACACAGATAGGTCTTATGGCAACGATGGGATAGGAAAGGCCTAGGAGTTGGAAGGAAGCGGCCGTAGCCTTAATTAAGGTACAGCCCCAGCATTTGCCTGGTGTGAAAATGGGAAACCACGGAAAACCATCTTCAGGGATGCCGATAGTGGGATTCGAACCTACTATCTCCCGGATGCAAGCTCACAGCCGCGCGCCTCTACGCGCACGGCCAACTCGCCCGGTATTATTATTATTATTATTATTATTATTATTATTATTATTATTATTATTATTATTATTATTATTATTATTATTATTATTATTATTTATCTTACGGCTTTTAGTTGCGGGAGTGTCCGAGGACATCTTTGGCTTGCATGGTGCAGGTCTTTCTATTTGACACCAATGGGCAACCTGCACGTCTGGGTGTGAGATGATCATGATAAGGTAGGGAGAGGGTGAAACCCGGTGTCGGCACCTCTCATACCCTGGGGACTTTTTTTAACAACAGGACTCGAACCGACTAACCAGGATGTCAGATCATATAGATTTGAGCCCTCAACAATCACGGTCACCAGACGATGATGATGATGATGATGATGATGAACCAATAATAATAATAATAATAATAATAATAATAATAATAATAATAATAATAATAATAATAATAATAATAATAATAATAATAATAATATTAATAATAATAATAATAATAATAATATTAATAATAATAATAATAACAATAATACCGCCTCTGTGGTGTAGTGTTCAGTGTGATTAGCTACCACCCCCGGGGACCCGGGTTTGATTCCCGGCTCTGCCACGAAAATTTGAAAATTGGTACGAGGGCTGGAACGGGGTACACTCAGCCTCGAGGGGTCAACTGAGTATAGGTGGGTTCTATTCCCACCTCAGCCATCCTTGAAGTGGTTTTCCGTGGTTTCCCACTTCTCCTCCAGGCAAATGCCAGGATGGTACCTAACTTATGGCCACGGCCGCTTCCTTCCCTCTTCCTTGTCTATCCCTTCCAATATTCCCGTCCCCCACCAAGGTCCTTGTTCCGCATAGCAGCTGAGGCCGCCTGGGCAAGGTACTGGTCATCCTCCCCGGTTGTATCCCCCAACTCAATGTCTCACGCTCCAGGACACTGCCCTTGTGGCGGTAGAGGTGGGATCCCTCGCTGAGTCCGAGGGAAAAAGCCAACCCTGGAGAGTAAGCAGATTAAGAAGGATAATAATAATAATAATAATAATAATAACTATAATTATTATATATTGTAATGTCTTCTAGAATTAAGACTAAAAATTTATGTAGATGAATCAAGAGTCCATGTAGTTATCCAATCGAATTTAACACAGCCACTTTTGTTTCCAAGTCATTGCTTGTGTCATCAATCCATAGTGTTCTATATGAGTCGGTTATTGGCTCTATTAAGTTGCACCCTGCTTCTGGATTTCGACTTTCATCTCTGAACACCCTTGATCAATTTTTTCGATCCCGACGGTTTTAGTCTTGTAAAGTCTAGGGAAGTTCTCCTTGTTACGCCCTTCTTAGCTCCTCCCATTCGTTCGCCGATACTTCCATTCTTCGACAGGCCAGATCACTTCCTTCTCCCTTTTTGACTAACGTTACAAGGATGTTTTATCTACGAATGTGTACTCCTTTCTGGAACCAAATCACCACCACTAAAGCCAGTACGATTAGATACAATACTTCATGCGATCTTAGCACAGACTATCCTCCTGATCTCTACGTAAATTTTACATCCAACATTTACTCTAAATTTTTGTCATATTAATATTTTGATCTACCTTTTCCATTGATATCCCCTGACATTTCCCTTAAGAACAAACTGAACAAATGTAGGTTATATCATTAAATTTCATCAAATCTCTCCCAGAACATTATCTATTCATTGCTATGCTCTGATTTCATTAATTCATATTTATATTCTTCTGTATCCCATATTTTAAAGATTTCAACTTTTTCCTGCAATAGTTGTTATGCATGTTTAATTTAGTACCATGCCATATTTCATGAAGTATTCAGAAATATATTGTTAATATCCTCCCCTGCGAACCATGTGACCTTGCCGCGGTGGGCAGGCTTGCGTGTCCCAATGAAGGAGATAGCCGAGCCGCAGGTGCAACCATATCGGATGGGTATCTGTTGAGAGACCAGACTAACGAATGGTTCATCGAAAGGGGGTTAGCAGCCTTTCGGAAATTGCAAGGGCGGCAGTCTGGATGATTGACTGATACGGCCTTGTAATAATAATCAACGTGGCTTAGCTGTGATGATACTGCTACACGGCTGAAAGCAACGAGAAACTACAGCCGTAACTAACTCCCGAGGACATGCAGCTCTCTCCGTATGAATGATGTACTGATGATGGCTTCCTCCTGGATAAAATATTCTGGAGGTAAACTAGTCCCCCATTCGGATCTCCGGGTGGGGTCTACACGATGGTCTACATCAGGAAGATGGATACTGACATTCTGCGAGTCGGAGCGTGGAATGTTAGAAGTTTGAATCGTTGTGGTAGGTTATAGAATCTGAAAAGGGAGATGGATAGGCTAAAGTTAGATGTAGTTGGTATAAGTGAAGTACGTTGGCACGAAGAACAGGAGTTTCGGTCAGGCAACTACCGAATTATCAACACAAAATCAAACAGGGGAAATGCAGGAGTTGGTTTAATAATGAATAAGAAAATAGGGCAGCGGGTAAGCTACTACGACCAGCATAGTGAAATAATTATTGTCGTCAAGATAGGCACCAAACCAATGCCCACCACAATAGTGCAGGTCTGTATGCCTACTAGCTCAGCAGATTATGAGAAAATCGAAAGAATATATGAAGAGATAGAAGATTTAATACAATATGTAAATGGTGACGAGAATCTAATTGTGATGGGAGACTGGAATGCAGTGGTAGGCCAAGGAACAGAAGGTAATACAGTAGGAGAATTCGGATTGGGACAAAGAAACGAAAGAGGAAGTCGGCTGGTTGAATTTAGTCCTTGCCAATACTTGGTTTAAACACCACAAACGACGGCTTTATACGTGGACGATACCTGAAGACACTGGAAGGTATCAAATAGACTTCATTATGATTAGGCAGAGATTCAGAAACCAGGTGTTGGATTGCAAAACTTTCCCAGGAGCAGACGTGGACTCTGACCACAACTTGTTAGTCATGAAATGCCATCTGGAGGTGAAGAAATTGAAGAAAGGAAAGAATGCAAAAAGATGGGATCTAGACAAGTTGAAAGAAAAGAGTGTGAGGGGTTCCTTCAAGGAACATGTTGCATAAGGACTAAATGAAAAGGCTGAAGGAAACACATTAGAGGAAGAGTGGACAGTCATGAAAAATGAAGTCAGCAGGGCTGCTGAAGAAATGTTAGGAAGGAAGAAAAGATCAAGTAAGAATCAGTGGATAACTCAGGAGATACTAGACCTGATTGATGAAAGACGAAAATACAAGAATGCTAGAAATGAAGAGGGCAGAAAAGAATACAGGCGATTAAAGAATCAAGTGGATAGAAAGTGCAAGGTAGCTAAGGAAGACTGGCTGAAGGAGAAGTGCAAGTATGTCGAAGGTTGTATGGTCTTGGGAAAGGTAGATGCTGCATACAGGTAAATCAAGGAAACCTTTGGAGAACGGAAATCTAGGTGTATGAATATTAAAAGCTCAGATGGAAAGCCACTTCTAGAGAAAGAAGACAAAACAGAAAGATGGCAGGAACATATCCAACAGTTGTATCAAGGTGAAGATGTAGATAATTTGGTTCTGTAACAAGAAGAGGCTGTTGATGATAATGAAATGGGAGACCCAATTTTGAGATCAGAGTTTGACAGAGCTGTGAGCGACCTAAATAGGAACAAGGCACCTGGAATTGTTGACATTCCCTCTGAATTACTGACTACCTTAGGAGAAACCAGCATGGCAAGGTTATTCCATTTACTGTGTAAGATGTATGAGACAGGAAAAGTCCTATCCTATTTTCGGCAGAATGTTGTTATACCTATTCCCAAGAAAGCCGGTGCTGACAGGTGTGGAAACTACCGCACCATTAGTTTAGTATCTCATGCCTGCAAAATTTTAACACGTATTATTTACAGAAGGATGGAAAAACAATTTGAAGCTGAGTTGGGAGAAGATCAGTTTGGCTTCAGAAGAAATGTAGGAACACGTGAAGCAATCCTGACTTTACGTCTGATCATAGAGGACCGAATCAAGAAGGAAAAGCGCACGCACATGGCGTTTGCAGATCTAGAAAAGGCATTGTATTATTTACAGAAGGATGGAAAAACAATTTGAAGCTGAGTTGGGAGAAGATCAGTTTGGCTTCAGAAGAAATGTAGGAACACGTGAAGCAATCCTGACTTTACGTCTGATCATAGAGGACCGAATCAAGAAGGAAAAGCGCACGCACATGGCGTTTGCAGATCTAGAAAAGGCATTCGATAATGTTGATTGAACCAAGCTATTTAAGATTCTGAAGGTGATTGGGATCAGATACCGAGAACGACGAATTATCTACAATCTGTATACAAATCAGTCTGCAGTGATAAGAATCGAGGGCTTTGAAAAAGAAGCAGCAATCCAGAAAGGAGTGAGGCAAGGCTGCAAATTGCCCCCCTCCTTTTCAATGTTTACATAGAACAGGCAGTAAAGGAAATCAAAGAGGAATTTAGAAAGGGAATCACAATCCAAGGACAGGAAATTAAAACCTTGAGATTTGACGATGATATTGTAATTTTATCTGAGACTGCAGAAGATGCGACGATGTGGCAGGAAAGAGCTAGGTTTGGGCCGGAAGCGACCGTGAAAATTGGAAACCAAGGAAAACCTTTAATAAGTTCGCAGAGATGATTAAGTCAAGCGGTAGTTACAGTGTCAGAAGTTTCACCCATACTACGATACCATAACATCATTAACAAGGATAATATTGAATGCGGTACAGTGTTCTCCCAAGAAATTTTCGTTAGCTGGGTGGCAGGAATGAGTAGCCCGGGCGGCGAATACTACGTAGAAAATGAATATGATAAAATGTCAACTTATTCCCCTCAGACCATTAACAATAATATTAGACAGGTAAACATTAACTGCAAAAATGAACTATTTTAGTTTTACCACGAAGAAGACATAACAGAGTAGTTTGAACTTCTAGTGTTCTACTGCTCGTTCATAATCATTCGGTTGCTGTGGAGAGTCAGACCGATTTGTTACGTCCCGCGGAATCGAGTGCTCGCATTCGATTCCACGTTAATCCAGACACCGCTCGCGCACGACACTACGTGATACGCTGAACTCCGAAGTAACTCGCGCAATTATGCTGACAATAACGAATATTTTTTATTTAAATAAACAGTTTTACAGTGTTTACAAATTATTTTGGAACACATAATGGCTGAAATATGTGTAGCCTCCGTGGCTCAGGCGGCAGCGCGCCGGCCTCTCGCTGCTGGGTTCCGTGGTAAAATCCCGGTCACTCCATGTGAGATTTGTGCTGGAGAAAGCGGAGCCGGGACAGGTTTTTCTCCGGGTGCTCAGGTTTTCCCTGTCACCTGTCATTCCAGAAACGCTCCAGACTATCATTTCATTAATCATTGCCTCAAAGGAGTGCGACAGGCTTCGGCAGCCGGCATATTTCCTATCTTCGCCGCAAGATGGGAGCTTCAATCATTCCATCCCTGACCCGATCACTGACTGGAAAACAGGTTGCAGGTTTTCAGTGATTGAAATATGTATTGATATTACGTAAACCGAGCGAGTTAGGAGCGCGCAGTTGTGAGCTTGCATCCGAGAAGTAGTGGGTTCGAACCCCACTGTCGGCAACACTGAAAATGTTTAACTGTGGTTTCCCATTTTCACACCAGGTAAATGCTGGGGTTTTGCCTTAAGTCCTCGGCCACTTTCTTCCCAGTCCTAGCACTTTCCTATCCCATCGTCGCCATAAGACCTACTGTATCTGTGTCGGTGTGACGTAAAGCAACTTGAAATATTATGTAACTAGCAGATATCTAGGTTATGATAGCTGGGCGGTCAGTGAAAAAACGTCCTAGGGAGAACACTGTGGTATGGACATGAAAGGATCACCTACATACACTGGAATTTACGTCAGTGTTTCATTGATTAACATCGACACATGTTCTACTGTTTGAACATGATTAACAGAGTTATTCAGGCACGGAGGTACTTGCGGTTGATTTCTCTGTTGAAATTTCTAATACGGTATGTTGGCTGTTTATATTGAGTCTTTGACAAAACAGGGGAAATAATATCCAATATTAATAAAGACTTTCACCTGGTTAATAAATCCGTACGGCCAGAATAAAGTTTCTTCAATTCCATATTGATTTACCATAAAAAATGAATGTATTTTGTATGTATGCACATACCAGCACAATAGTGTAGAGGTAGCCTGCTTGTCTCTTAGTTGGAGATTCAGAATTTGATTCCCGGCCAGTTCAAGAATTTTAATTCCAGAATTGGTTTCGCACACTTTCGTGAGACCAGCTGAGGAGGTGTTTCATATGAGGGACAAAATTAAAACAATTCTAGTAAGGATGCTTCAACGATGACCACGTACAACTCCAATACCTGCAGACCACACCACTTGGCGGACCAAGATTCTCAATGGGATACACATACCATGTGCTTCTTTTTTCCTTGAATTATATTTAATTTAATGTAGTTAGGGAGGCAATACTAACATCTAAACACGACAGAAATTTGAACAGGGAGTTCGGGTATTTACATTTAGAGTACTTTGTCCCACAAGAGTCCTGTACCAATAAATTTACCGACATGATGAAAAAATGAAATGTCGTATGGCTTTTAGTGCCGGGATATCCCAGGACGGGTACCGACATGATGATGCTCAGCGTTGTCAAATCGATAGTATTTAGTGGAACTTAAAACCAATAACGTTATTGTTTAACTTATCCCGTCTCGGATAATTCCGTTAACCGAGGTTAAGCAGCAGAACAAGTTTAGATGATATCAAAAGATTGCTGGCAGTTACATTTTTGCACATATGCTCAATGAAGTCTCTACACCATTATGTACTCCCCTTCGGCCCTTACCTGCTTCAGTTGCAGCCTTACTATCAACAGTATATTTATTTCTCGTAGTGGTGTAATTCATATTATGAGCAAATTCCAAGAGATGGTGGTGATGATTTTTGTTTCCAGGAAACCATCAAATTTTTCCGCAGATCAGAACAGAAATGGTAGAAGGCCTGGTTTCTGTAAGAATGACAGTATCATTAAATGAAAGGGAAGTGCCATGAACCTAATACTGTCCACGTCCTAAGGAAAGAAGAGGCGAATTGAAAGTACAATTTACTTTGCGCGTTGGCCCTGCAGTTAGGGTCATGTAGCTGTGATTTTGCACTCCTCCGTTCCACAATCGGCAGACCTGAATATGGTTTTCCGTGGTATCCCATTTTTACACCTGGCAGCAACGGCCACTACCTTCCCAATCCCCGGCATAAAACTATATTATGCATAGATGCTGTACATAGAAAAAGTAAAGTCAAAGTCATCTCCGTACAGGCCATGAAGGCCCTTGGAGGGGTGGAAGGTAAGGGCTTCCACTATCCGTAACCTCGGCACTTGATGGGGTCGAGTGGTTAGCTCTACGCCCGGCCGCCTTTGCCCCCAGGAATTAACCTGGTACTGAATTTTGGTGTAGGCTGAGTGAACCACTGGGCCATGTGCACCTCCGGAAGTGGAAATCTCGTTTCTTAACTTGTACGACTTCCTGACGGGGATTCGAACCCACGTCCTTCCGGGCGAACAGAGCACGCCTTTACCGCCTCGGCCAGGCAGCCCCTATCTATGCATAATATAACGGTTGTATTTTATCAGTCTGTCAAATATAAGATACAAATTTATAAAACTCTAGCACATTTCTAAAAATGGAAATTAATTATTAGTTACTCTTCTTCAGACACGTATTAGTGTTTGCAATTTATAGTATGTATTTGATAGACTAGAAAAATTAAAGGTTATAATCAAGTAAGTCTACACAGAAAATGATGACTTCAAACTTATCAAATCTGGAACATTTACTTCAACTGCGTACATCACTTGTGCGGTGAGTTGGATATTGTCCTTCAGTTTCCAAGATAGTGAATTCGATCTCCACTGAGCTCGATGGCATTTCGAGGTGATCAGATGCCACATCTGTGTCGTTGTTTTCTGTATCGTTAAGGAACTTCTCTGGTGTTAAAGTAGTAAGAGTTCATAACAACTGAATGAACTTTTTTGCTAGTGGTTTTACGTCGCGCAGACTCAGATAGGTCTTAAGGCGACGATGGCAGAGGAAAGGCCTAGGAGTTGGAAGGAAGCGTCCGTGGCCTTAATTAAGGTACAGCCTGGTGTGAAAACGGGATACCACGGAAAACCATCTTCAGGGATGCCGACAGTGAGATTCGAACTCACTATCTCTGGGATGCAAGCTCACAGCCGCTCGCCTTTATCCGCACAGCCAACTCGCCCGGTACTGAATGAACTTGTTCTACGTCGCACCGACCGAGACAGGTCTCATAGCGACGAAGGATAAGGCAAGGATAAGAATGGGAAGGAAAAGGCTTGGTTTCAAATAAGGCACAGTGTCTGGTACAAAACTAGCTTAAAATGGAAAGCCACCTTCAGGGCCTTCGACAGTGGTGTATTAACCCACCATCTCCCGAATCCAAGCTCAGAGGTATGTGACCCGAAACGCACAACCAGCACGCTCAGTAAGTAAACAATATTGTTTCCCTTTTTTTCTCATTTCATTTACATACGTTTAATTTTCTAAATTACAATATTTTACAAATTTATTCCATTCCAAAGCAACATTTTGAATACAATCTATCCTGAAATGGCAGACTCATGGGATTCAACAGTTTTGGGGTGTAGCACAAATTCTTTTTCAACAACATCATTTCACACATTACATGGCCTCACATTCAATTACGACCAGATACAGGGATAGTCAATGGACTGAAATAATCTGTTGAAGTGCCACATTAACAACAAGATAGCTGGTGTCACAGTGCCAGGCATAGCGGTTTACAGTTGATTGAAGTTTAGTCGTTTGCATTTTGATATTAGTAAACAGTAATAATTCGTTGAGTAATTTTACGCCTGGTATTAAAGTAACCGACACGTAACCTTGCATGACCAGGAACAAGGCACTAGATGATAATTACATTAGAACTTGCACAAGACTGGCCGTAGGAACCTTTATAAAAGGTGAAGAACGTAGAATAAAATATGTGTATTATACGATGAAATTCAATTGCTCTAGAGGTAACTTAAAACTTTGACATTTATTGATGACGGTCTTTTTAGTGGTTTAACAAGCAACCCTCTGTAAGTTTCCTAACTGACTGACTAACTTTTGAAACATATATAAATCTGGATTAAATTGAAAAATCTGAACATTTGCATTTATAATGGAAATTATGAAAATTAATATTCATTAAATAAAATACACACTCGTCGAACCTTGTACTCACACTTACTTGTTACCTGCTTACTTACACATACGTTATTTGAAGGGCGCCAGCTGCCAATCAGTCCAGCAATAATAGAATGGGACTCTTGACTATCTCTAGGGTGTGGGGTAATAAGCTTACTTTTGACAACATACCATATAAGTTCTGGGAAAAGGAGATTGGCGTTCGGTTTCCCCATTAATTTTGAGGTTAAGATATTTTACTGTCAATGAAATGAAACTATGAATTCGTTTGATAGAACAATATATATTCTTTAAATAATATATCAAAAAATAGTGAGTCTTGTTGCGATAAAACAGATGAAAATATGAAATTATGACATTGCAACTGAAAGAAACTAGGCATGAATTTAAATTCTTCTTGACCGGACATTTAACAATTTATACGAAATATTTCCCTCACTGATTCACTTGACTGTACCTTCAACACTTTGAGTGTAATTACGACGTAATCCATTGATCTGGTGTTTACTGTAGATGTGTCACGCCTAACTTGGTGATACATCCTTGTGACTGCTTCTTCTCCATATCATCTGACTTCTTTGTAAGTCAATATGGTATTACCTCTTGGTAGGTCCAGGGTTGCCCTCTCTGACTTCATGGTAAGCCCTTGCGTCCGTGTCTTCCACTAAGTGACGGACCAACCATTTGGTCTCACTCTCTCAATGACCAATAATTAATGGCTCACTGAGTCTTCGCCATCTCTCGTTCACACTCGTTGGCTGACCAACTAAGGCCTCTTGATCTAGTAGACTTCTTCACTGTACTGCATCCGTATAACTAATGACTGACGCTACAATATGCACCCACCTTTTATAGACGTTGGTTGACACAGCTACGTAATCTCCAGAAATAACAATGACATACTCCCACCTACGCGACAGATATTACATCCAGTGGTGAAATAGCCCCGGGCCGGCCGACTCTCTGAGCGCATATCTAATTAAATACGATGCCGTAGCCATGGAGTGGCGATGACTTGGCAGAATCGCCAGTGGTATAGCAATATAACAACGTCACTTCCAATCTCTGATATATACAACAATTCTCACTGTACAGGTATTGAGTGTTATTCTACACATACGTATATATGTATACATCTAGGTACAATCTTGCAAGCAACAGGCAATTGCAAAATCGAATTGAATAAAACGGATAATTACAATAATAGTAACAATATCACAGATAACATAATAATAATACTGACATAATAATAATAATAATAATAATAATAATAATAATAATAATAATAATAATAAAATACTGATACAATCATAGAATAATAAAAATACAGATATCACCTTATAACGGGATTTGAACCGTTACACCTCTAAATGATAAAATAAATTGCTGGAAATTATGGTCACAAGGTATCCGATGTTCAACAAATAGCAAATAAATTTCAATGAGTACTTTGCGAGTGTTGGTTAAAAAGCTGGATCATATTCACCCTCATCATGTTTGAATAATCTGAATATATCGGTCTTAAATCCTCATAGGTTATTTTTATCGCCAGTTACCGCAACATAAATTTGTAGTATCAACAGAAAAAAAAAGGGGATAATTACAAAAATCGTTAATTTTCCGCTACTGATTTCAAGAATTGCAGAGATATTGTTTCCTGACGCATACGGTAAGATGTATTATTTTCTCGTTAGATAATGTATACTTCCTACAATTCTGAAAGTAGAAGTAACTTCTGTTTGCTTTCTGATCGTTGCATAAAACGAATTCTTTGGGAATTTGAAACATGTCCCTGAATTGGTTCGGAAATTACCTACAGGACAGAACTCAGTGCGTTATTATTAGTGATAAAGATAGGCCGTTGTTCCTAACCAGTGCGGTGTCCTTCAAGGGCCAGTACTCGGTCCCTTACTGTTTTTAATGTTATACATTTTTCATCAAATGCCTGTTACGTGCTGATGTTACAAGCATTTTATATTCAGGAGATATCTTGTGTGATTTACTAATGCAATAAAAAATTATATATCAAGGTTATGCTACAATGAGCTTTCCATTAGTGCCAAAAAGCAGCCTGTGTTCTCTTTAACAGGAAATAAAACACTTTAACTGTCATCCCAGTTGTATATGAGAAGTATTCAACTGATTAATAAAGTCAAGTCTACAAGAAAACTCAAATTAAGGTTTTCATCTATCTTATCATCTTCACATGTATTAAATATCTGTCCCTTTAAAACTTTCAATTCGGTTTAAACCGTTCCTTCCGGAGTTAGAACACCAGAAAAATACATCATGTTCACATTATTAAACTTCTTTTCACAGAATTATATAACAGTTGTTAGTCCCCAGATGTTTACATAATGCAATCAATTACTCTCAAGTCTTAATGAAGTATCTAGCTTAAAATTATTCAGTAAAAGGGTAAAACTAGTATATTTCTTAGAATACCTGGATCTGTTTCGTGCTGCTAAGTCATGGGTACTTGTATGACTGTGAATCGAATACTTATAATAAATACTAATATACGAGTAAAACTATATTATTATTCTTTTCGTTTCAGCCATCTATGGGCTACGATTACGCAACTTCATTGCTTTCTCAAGTTCTTTCTCCTTCCTCTTTCGCCAGTATTCCTTCATCCGTTGGCTTGCTCGTGCTCGTTCTTCTGTCGAGAATACTCTATTCTTCCTCGTTTCCTCATCAGTTAGGTCCTTCACCTCCGCAACTCTGTGCCTGAATATTTTTCTGTTTGTTATATCTTCTGCCGTGATCCCACATTTTTCTAAATCTCGGTGGACTTCTTTTACCCAAGGGACTTGTGTCTTCCTGTTCTCCTGGAAGGTGAGGATCCTGTTGGCGAGTCTCTCCGATCCCATCCTTTTAATATGTCCGTAGAACGTCAATCTACTCTTTTTCATTGTGGTGGTGATGTTTTCAAATTGTTGGTATAGTTCTCGGTTTGGTCTCATGCGAAACGTAAACTTGTCTGATGATTTTATGGGTCCAAGAATCTTCCTAAGGAACCTCCTTTCTTTCTCTCCAAATATGAGAGTCCCTTCGTGGCTATTGTCTCAGTTGCGTATAAACATTCAGGTTTGACTACCGTGCTGTAGTGCTTGAATTTGGCCTGGTAGGAGAGTGTTCTGACATAATCTAAACGTAGTTTCCATCTTTCCTGTACGTTCTTGAATTGCTGATTAGTATTTATTATTAAGATAAATTAATGTTATTTCCAATGAAATCATAGTACGTTCTTAGAAACAGAAAACCTTGAATGACTAGAGATAGGAAGTTCATATTCACAGGACATGTTCACTAGTATGTTCTGCAGAAACGATTAGCATTTCAGTTACCTAGGTTCAGTATGTGTCCTGTTGCCTAGTAGGCACTCTGTCCTCCATGGGTACTGGTAACTTGTTCCATGCGTGATGGTATCGACGCGTATATGGCGCGAAAGGCGTCCTGGAGTATAGCCATGCATGCTGCATTCACCTGGTTCCACAGTTTATCTTTGGCGATTGGCACTGGGTCACAGCGCCGCACCCGTCGTTTCACCATGTCCCACACATTTTCGATTGGTGACAAGTCTGGTGATCGGGCAGGCCAGGGCAACAATCTGACATCCTGTGACAACAAGAAGGCATGTGGTCGCGCATTGACCTTCCGAAATATGGCAGCTGGGGTGTCATGCAGATAGGGTATGGGGTACAAACAAACAGAACCAGGATTCGTCCGAAAACACTATCGGATGCCATTCCTGTCCCCAGTGACGTCGTTCCGTAACACTGCAGTCTAGCATGTTTATGCACATTAGTGAAAGGTAGGCGGAGAATTGGGCGTCGCGGCGTTAGCCCAGACCGTAATAAACGGTGACGGACTGTCACTCCTAATAGTGTACGATGTGTTACATTGTTCCACCATTGCGCCGGAGCCGAGGAGAACGCAGATCTGTCCTGCAATGCAATTCGGATGAGGTGCCGATCTTCTCGCGGGGTGGTCTGGGGGCTGTGACCAAACCCACCTCGTCGTGCTCTACGGCCTTCTGTGAACCATTCTGTAGACACCCGTTGCACTGCCGGCACACTTCGTCCTATACGAGCAGCAGTTTCCCGGATGGATGCATCACGTTCTCTCATGCCAATAATACGCCCTCTTTCAAACTTATTTGACGGTACGGTTCTCGCATACGACTGCGAGGCATCCTGCACGTCTGCTCAAGTCACACCGATCCATTACCTTCGGTTTATAGCGACAAGGAGAGCCGGAGGTACATTTTACCAGTCAGTGGTGATGCGCCGATATATCGATGTGGACGTTGAACCTGAGGGCCGACATGGTTCAAATTCCCATTTCTTCAGAACATATTAATACGCATGTCCTGTGAATATGAAGTTCCTATCTCTAGTCTTTCAAGGCGCTCTGTTTTATATGAACATGAGTGTAGAATAAATATCATTTTCTAGTACTTATACGGACTGGTTGTATTATTTATTTTGTGTGATTTCATGCTATTTTAGAGAAAAATATGACTTTGATTAGTATCACGCGAATAGACCCCTTTCTAAGAATTTCTAATGGATGAATTATACCGTTGGCACAATTTTCTCAAGCAGGTAACATGACTAACCCCCTAACCCTATGGCACTACAGCCCTGAAGGGCTTTGGCCTACCAAGCGACCACTGCTCAGCCCGAAGGCCTGCAGATTACAAGGCGTCGTGTGATCAGTACGATGAATCCTCTCGGCCTCTATACTTGGCTTTCTAGACCGGTGCCGCTATCTCACCGTCAATGGATCCTCAGTTCTAATCATGTAGGCTGACTGAACCTGGAACGAGCCTTCAGATCCAGGTAACAATACCCGATATGGCGGGCAATCGAACCCGGGACCTCCGGGTAAGAGGCAGGCAAGCTAACCCTACACCACGGAGCCGGCAGGTAACATGACTGTTAGTGTAAATCATTCCATATGTCGCTTGTACTCATATAAAAGTTCTAGCAGGCGTAGGTAACGGACGTGATCTTAATTAATGAAGGGTACGGCCCTTGATTAGGCCATTCCCAAAACATATGGTTAGTGAGCCTGCCATTTACCCAGAGGTCGTGGGTTCGATTCACGGGAAGGTCAGAAATTTCTTTTACATGGATCTGAGGGCAGGTTTGACGTCCTTTCAGCCTATATTATAAAGATTGAGGAGCTCTATGTTGGTAATGCAGTGATGCCGGTCTAGAAATTCAAAGATAACGGACGAGATAACTTTTCGCGCTTACCAAGCGTCACCGAGTGATCTACAGGCTTTCTAGCTGAGCAGCGGTCGCTTGGTTGGTCAAGGCCCTTCAACACTGCAGTTCCAAGTGGCTTTCATAACTCCAGATTAGAAGTTGTACGACTAGGCCATTATAATATGGCACCCTTCCCTTCTTTTTCATTTTATTATTATTATTATTATTATTATTATTATTATTATTATTATTATTATTATTATTACTAGCAAATGTACCCGTGCTTCGCTACTGTATTCTACATTGTATATGGATTTCTCCGTAAATTACTGTAAAGACACTGAGTAACATTATATTAAATTTCATGTCTTTTTTTTTTTTGCTGGGGGCTTTACGTCGCACCGACACAGATAGGTCTTATCGCGACGATGGGATAGGAAAGGCCTAGGAGTTGGAAGGAAGCGGCCGTGGCCTTAATTAAGGTACAGCCCCAGCATTTGCCTGGTGTGAAAATGGGAAACCACGGAAAACCATCTTCAGGGTTGCCGATAGTGGGATTCGAACCTACTATCTCCTGGATGCAAGCTCACAGCCGCGCGTCTTTACGCGCACGGCCAACTCGCCCGGTAATTGCATGTCTCTTAGCGCTATCCTAAAATCAAAAGAGAGAGGACGCCATACATTGTTCCCGATGTAAGGTAGGCATTGGGGATGTTCTGATAATAATGGCAGGACACATTCCCTACTGCCATCACAATCGAGTTCGGAAGTTTCTACTATAACGGCAGGCTCACTTCGCAACCGCCATTAACAGTAGAAATGGGGTTTTCATAATAAAGACAGGCCCCTTTTCCTAACGCCAGTCACAATCGAGTTGGAGATTATAATCGAGAAATGCTGCGCTGTATAACGTATCAACAATCGAAACACGACAATGAATCATAGGACCATAGCCGTAGATCTCTTCAAATTGAACTGCAATTGTGCTATCAGTTTTGTAAAACGACTTACCGTTTCGAGAAAAACTACCCGCAAACGAAGGTCTCCCTCATTTAAATGCAAACATATTTCCATATTTTCCGGGGCCAAAAGTTATACACTTGAACAGCTTGGAATTTTTCCTCAAAGAACAGTGTCGAGATTTTGGGATTAGTAACTGCATACATACGAATAAATTAAGGAAGAAATTAATTTTTTTTTTTTTTTTGCTATTTGTTTTACGTCGCGCCGACACAGATACGTCTTATGGCGACGAGGGGATAGGAAAGGCCTAGGAAGTGGAAGGGAGCGGCCGTGGCCTTAATTAAGGTACAGCCCCGGCATTTGCCTGGTGTGAAAATGGGAAACCACGGAAAACCATCTTCAGGGCTGCCGACAGTGGGGCTCGAACCCACGATCTCCCGATTACTGGATACTGGCCGCACTTAAGCGACTGCAGCTATCGAGCTCGGTGAAGAAATTAATACAATTAAGAAAGTTGAAATTAATAGGAAATGGGATTATAACTGAGGACAGTCGGATGGGACAAATACGTAAAAACCTAGTGGACGTATTGGAAAATAAAATACCCCTCAATGAATTGTGATGGTATGAGTTACGGATATAAGAAGGCGGCAACAGAGAAGAAATTTAGGTGCATGGATTCTTAGATAAACAGATAAGAGGGCGACTTAAGCCTAAAGAGGCAAGGCAGAGGCAAGAAATCAAAGCAGAAAACAGATGTAGGATAGAAATGCAGTAAAAATGATAGGAAATACCAGAAAACACCTGACGGTGTGAGATAATGTGCTACACTCAACGGTACTGTTCAAATATTAAGAACGCCCCTTAGTGCTATCCGAGGACAACTTGTAACCTCCAACGGTATTTCGCCAATATCCCGAAAAATGGCCGATTAATGTCTCTCTTGCTTTCTATCCAAGGAACAACCATGAGTTTATAGGAATGATGACGAAAGTGGCAATATGTTACTTCCTTGCTGGCAAGCAGTCAGAGACGTTGCCATGGTAACCTGTAAGTTCGTTGGATCTATCGGGCACTCAATGCAGAGCATGAGATCCGCAGATAATAGTATGCTTCTCCGTCATTTGAAGAGTAAGCGAAATTATGTGCATAATGAAAGTTGTTCATAATGAAGATCGTTTCACATATAGTTCACCCATTTTACAGAAAATCAATAGTGTACGAGAAAATGGAAGAAAACTGTTCAGGTTTTCCTATAAATCCGCCGATTATTGAGATATTTTAAAGTAATACGCATATCTAAACCTACCTCTGGATGAGTATACTGTAAATATGAAGTTTGGTTGAGATCTATCCAGCCGCTTCGCCGTGATGGTGGAACAAACAGACAGACAAACAGACACGAAAAATGAAAACCACTGATGCGGTCTTGAGTTGTCCTAAAACGGATAAATATCTGAAAAATTGGCAAAATAAACGAAATTACAGACAGCGGACCCCCTACAACTTTATTTATATGGATTATTATTATTATTATTATTATTATTATTATTATTATTATTATGTCTTTGTGATCACACCAACATCTGACTATTTCCGTAAGCTGTGAGGATCTCCCTTGCCGATGTAATCCCCTAGTAGTATATATGGCCACAGCAGGGGTAGTATGGTTGATTGGCCTTTGAATAAATTTACTTTTCATCTCTGATGGATTTGTTTTCTTGAAGTAATATTTATCTCTTTGTTGTATCTAAAAATTACAATTACTACCGGGTGACAAACACGCCTTTGAAAGACTTTTAAATAATATAATTTTATCTGTTCTACGGTCGCAGTAGCCAATTTTGACATCCAATCAAGGCTGAGATACAAAAGCTAAGTTTAAAAGTGGGAAAGATATTATATTTATCTCGTATTTCCTTACTTGAATGCTTACATGTCCATGGATTTACCCTCGTAGTGTCAATATTATTTTGCAAGTTTTTCGTACTAATAATAATTTGAGACACTTCATAAAGTGTTATTATCGTAAATGGAGTAAGTGCATCAAAATCTATAAGAAATGTAGGTAGTATGATAGCTATCCGTGTTTCAAAAGAGGTTGCTAGATTTCAGTCTACGAACTTCTCCTTGAAAGATTTTGGTTGCATTCCAGCAAATTTAAAATAAAATTCCATTGACATGATTTATTTAGTGAAATGCCATACCGTTTCTTATGTGAATGTCAAAATGTCTTCTTCGAAGATCAAAGCATTGAGGTATTCGTATTTCTGTTGCAGGATCTCCAAATAACGCATTTTTTGTATCTATGGTCAAACTCTATGGACTTTTGGCTATAAAACGTTTTCCCAATAATCATCTACGCTGCAGATTATGTCATCTCTTGTGTCCACTTAAGTTTTTAAAATTAAATCTCGTTTTATTCACATTACTCTGTAGTATCTGACACTTTGAGTCTTAGAATTAGGCGAATGAGTGTCGTATTACGAGAAATTCAGCTCCTCGAAGAATAAATGACGATAACAATTCGAAGTTAATACAACTTAAGAATCAGTGATCAGTAATCGTATTTACAGTCTACAGTCTACAGTTCAGTAAGCATGATCATAGATATACTTCAGCTTTATCTGTTAAATCCTCAGCCCAGAGGCTGTGTGGATCCTCACATAATACCGCATCAGTTTATGTGGTTACAAGGAAACCAGGAAAACCAATGGTGGTATTGTAATGAGGCATTCTAGCCCTGATGAAGAGTGAGCATTAGGGAATATCAAAACTGAGGTCTACACCATTGATACATTCAATAATGTTCTTGGTAGGTCCGGCTCTTCGGCTGAATGATCACGCCCCGGGTAAATTCCCCACTGGGTCGGGGATGTTAACTGCATATTGTTGACTTTAATCGTCTTAACACACATCTTCATTTACATGCAACACACCACACTACAAACCACCACAGAAACACTCAATAGTGATTAAGTCCCTCCACGTACGGTTGGCGCTAAGAAGGGCATCCAGACTTAAAACTGGACTTAGTTCACATTATTGCCCAGCACTAAGATAAAGACTAGGAAAAAAGAAGAAGCAACATAGTTTGGTAGATTATGTTGAATATTCTGCCCGAAGGCTGGTTGAATCATTAACAGCTCCATCATCAGCTATCATAGATGATCTAGGCGTCATTGAAGAAACTTACATGAAAAATGATGAGTGATATAGTTTCCCTTCGCTTTCCTCATTGTACCCGCCGTTGACACTACGTATCAGTCGGGGAAGCCCAGTGAAGTGCACGCACCAACCGGATCCTATTAGTAACATTTTAAGACCATTCATCACAGAGACTATCTGCATAAGGGATAGCATTACTAGCAGTGCTACCGAGCTCGATAGCTGCAGTCGCTTAAGTGTGGCCAGTATCCAGTATTCGGGAGATAGTAAGTTCGAACCCCACTGTCGGCAGCCCTGAAGTGGTTTTCCGTGGTTTCCCATTTTCACACCAGGCAAATGCTGGGGCTGTACCATAATTAAGGCCACGCCGCTTCCTTCCAACTCCTAGCACTTCCCTGTCCCATCGTCGCCATAAGACCTATCCGCGTCGGTGCGACGTAAAGCAACTAGCAAAAAGAAAAAAATAAGAACTAGCAGTGCTCATACCTGTCATTTTCATGTTGTCAAAGCCAAGGAAGGGACTGAGATAGAGCATTTTTATTTTTATTTCTACAATCTGCTTTACTTCACACCGACACAGATAGGACTTAGAGCGATGATCGGACAGGAAAGGGTTAGGATTGGGAAGGAAGCGACCGTGGCTTTAATTAAGGTTCAGCTCCAGAATTTTCCTGGTATGAAAATGGAAAATCACGGGCTGCCGACAGTGGGGCTCGACTTTCCGAATGTAACGTGTTAGCTACGTTAGCCAAACCGCACATCCACTTGCTCGGTATACAGATCAGTGAAAGTAACGAATTTGTTCCAGCCTATACCAGAAGACACAGTGCACTATAAACAATAATTTTACCCAATAAGCATGTTATTTTATTATGCAGAGAATTATCTGGCTTAAAAACCACGCAGTAGCTTATGCTCGGGAGTGGCAAGTGTAATAAATAATATTACAATGAATTTCTTGCAATGCAAACGGGTGTCAAGTATCCTTTTGTCTCCACTACGGTCGTGTAAGGGGAGTTGTATCAATAGTACGGGTTCGAACGAGTATATCTACCACAAATATTTATGCAAATATATATCTATGGGTAAAGCGTTCTGTCGACAAGAGAATACTTCACACTCCCTTGTGTTCTAAACTATTATTGTATGATGTTCGTGTCACTAGTTATAATATTGCAATAAGGATACATTCTCACTTTGAAACATTGATTCCGAATTTCGGCTCTCTCAATGTTTTACCTTCAGTATTACGCCTGCTAATAATAATTTCGTGTGGCTTTTTTCTTAGCTGAGTGCAGCCCTTGTAAGGCAGACCCCCCGATGAGGGTGGGAGGCATCTGCCATGTGTAGGTAACTGTATATTATTGTGGTGGAGGATAGTATTGTGTGTGGTGTGTGAGTTGCAGGAATGTTGGGAACAGCACAAACACCCAGCCCCCAAGCCATTGGAATTAACCAATAGAGGTTTAAATCCTCGACCCGGCCGGGAATCGAGTCCGGGACCTTCTGAACCGAAGGCCAGTACGCTGACCATTCAGCCAATCATTACGCCTGCTGTACAAAACAGATCACCTGATTTCATACCCTTGTAAAAAGAAAAAGTGCTATGATAGCCTCACCTGTCTCGTTTTGTTTTGTTTTTTGTTTTTTTGCTAGGGGCTTTACGTCGCACCGACACAGATAGGTCTTATGGCGACGATGGGATAGGAAAGGCTTAGGAGTTGGAAGGAAGCGGCCGTGGCCTTAATTAAGGTACAGCCCCAGCATTTGCCTGGCGTAAAAATGGGAAACCACGGAAAACCGTTTTCTGGGCTGCCGATAGTGGGATTCGAACCTACTATCTCCCGGATGCAAGCTCACAGCCGCGCGCCTCTTCGCGCACGGCCAACTCGCCCGGTGTCTCGTTTATTCATGTCTCGTTTAATTCACTTCATCATGTTGAATTCGACGAGCTACATATAGTATTTTCTTTACAAGTTGCTTGATGTCGCCCCGACACAGATAGGACTTATACCGATGATAGGACAGGACAGAGCTACGCACAGCCGCAGCATTTGCCTGGTGTGAAAATGGGAAACCACGGAATACCATTTTCAGGGCTGCCGACAGTGGGGTTCGAACCTACTATCTCCCGAATACTGGATACTGGCCGCACTTAAGCGACTGCAGCTATCGCGAAGACTTATGAATCAACCATACACGGTCAACATCCTCGGCCCGGCCGGGAATCGAACCCGGGACCCTTTTAAGACCTATCTGTGTCGGTACGACGTAAAACAACTAGCAAAAAAAAATGTCTTCGGGAGTGGGTGTATGTCTTTGTCCCAACACATTCCCCTTCATATCCATGCGAAACATCACACTACTAACCACCAAGAAAAACACGCAATAGTGAATACATCCCTCCACATGGGGTTGATGTCAGGAAGGGCATTCAGCCTTAAAACAGTGCCAAATCCACATGCCCAACACTGTTCACACCCGCTACCGCACCAGTATGGTGAAGGTGGTACGCAGTGAATGACAGTATTTTACTTTAGTCTGTATTTTATGAAAATAAGTTTGATCAAGAACAGTATTATTTCTTCTCAATGTCTACTCCCTTCTTCATATCTTGACTGGAGTAATATAATTATCTCTGTGACTGTCACAGGGCGAGTTGCCGTGTGGTTAGGGGCGTGCTGCTAACTCGCATCCGGGAGATAGTGGGTTCGAACCCCGCTGTCGGCAGCCCTGAAGATGGTTTTCCGTGGTTTCCCATTTTCATACCAGGCAAATGGTGGGGGTGGATCTTAATTAAGGCCACGGCCGCTTCTTCCCATTCCTAGGCCTTTCCTGTCCCATCGTCGCCATAAGACGTATCTGTGTCGGTGCGACGTAAAGCAAATAGCAAAAAAATCTGTCATTGTCTACTTGCACTTTACCTTATGCTTATCGTTCTTCTATGAGAATTTGCTTCTCCATTCGTGGTGATGTAATCTTATGTCCAAGGACGTTCTGGAGGAGGTACCTTTACGACTGGAACCAAATACACTATAGAGAATACGTGACCCTTTGCGAGATATTGCAAGGCATCGATTGCCAGTGCACCTAGTAGGGCGGCCTTGAAGTTGAGTGTAGTAGTACAAAGTGTCTGGTTCCGAGTTATCATTAATTAGAAAGTGGTTACAGGAATTTCTCCATTTCACATCGGATGGTAAAATTATATTCTGTGATATTTGCAGCAAAGAGGTGAGTTAAACTTGTTTTATATTTCCCTCTAACGAGTTATTATCAGTTTAGCAAAATAAACATGGTATTTTAATTGATGTCCATTAAAATAAAAAATTAAGCTACCTAAAATATTTTGAACCTATTTCAGAGACTATTTTAGGCAGCTAAAATAACATTTAAGCACTAAAAATCCGAGGTCTAGTAATCATTATTGCATGTTTCTCTAGTGGTTGGAAGTGTAGCTTGTCCGAATATGAAGAGAAACTTGGACCAAAATCATACACCCAGTCTCCGAGCCATATTAATTAATTAGACTCCATAAAAATCCCCGATCCGGCCGGGAATCGAATCCGGGACTTTCTGAACTGAAGGCGTTAACGCTGACCATTCAGCAAAGGATTCGGACAAAACGAAATCATTATTGAGTTTCATTATTTCTATCAGTATTAACATTCAAATTTCAAAGAAAAACAAAGAAAAAATCATTATTTCTATCAGTTTTACCATGCATCTTTTGTAGTTTCAATTTTGCCGCCTGATGTTCACGGTCGGGCCGCCAGATGCTCCACTGTCAACATTTATCTCAGTTTAGTACGGGAGAATACGGAAGTGTCCAGTATTGTCTACAGTGTATTTGCCGGAACAGCAAGGAACCATTTTTACTCCATGTGGTCCTACGCGCGGTACTGATGACAACAGCTGACCGGCGCACCATGGCCGAATGCCAGTCTGATTTAAGACTGAGGAAATTGAGAAGGAAAACACACTGTTGGCTACACTTAGGATGGTAATTAATGAGGCCACATTGGAGATACTGTGCGGTCAAGGACAATCCATTGAGGCATCTCTCAAGAGCAATCGTTGTCAAGAGTTTCAGTGGGCTGACTGTTTGGTACCAAGGACCTCATTAGCTATCAGACGAACCCACTGAGTGGCATAACTTCCAGAGACTAGAAATTGTATTCAGCAAATTCTCCGCGTAGAAACTCCGGATTCACTCTTCAGTTCATATGCGAGATCTTACGGACCAAGCAAATGGGTGCGAGGTTTGCGTCATGTTGCTATCATCTTGCATTCGAGAGATAGTGGGTTCGAGCCCATGTCGTCACACTGAACGTGGTTTTCCGTAGTTTGCCATTTTCAACCCTATATGAAGGGATGGCATCATTATTGCATGTTTCTGAGGTGATTGGTAGTGTAGTGTGTTGTCTGAATATGAAGATGAAAGTGTTTTGATAAACTGAATCACACAGTCCCTGAGCCAGAAGAATTAATCAGGTGCGATTAAAATCCCCGACCCGGCTGGGAATCGAACCCGGGACCCTCTCAACCGAAAACTTCAACGTTGACCATTCAGCCAATGAGTAGGGCATACGCTGAATACATTGTTTAAATGTTTAACAGGTAATAAATTAATCCCAGGACAGGAAAACAAATGTTCTTTAACTCCATACGGAAAAAGATGACTGTAAAGAACGGGCCATGTAGCTAATACCTTGCATTCGGGAGATAGTTTGTTTGAACCTCGCTAACAGCAGCCCTGAAGGAGATTTCCCATGGTTTCTCACCTTCATACCCAGAATAACCTAAGGTTCTACTTTAATTGAGACAACGGTCACTTCTTAGTCCTGACACTTTCGTATCCCATCACTGCCAAAAACTTTTATGATCTGGTGAAACGTATCTCCATTAGCAACAAAAAAAAACTCTTTCGATATTCTCTCTCTCTCTCGCTCCATTTCTCATTCTCAACTTAAATAAATCTTGAGATATATTACTAACATAAGATTGTTAGATCTATCCTTTTGGTGGTGGTACTGTCTCAGGAAACGACATCCAACAGTGTTTATGTCTGAAGACCTCTTCTAACAGAGACTGACGATGCAATCAGACGATGTTCTTGTGAAGCTGATCTGTTTCACGTTATCCTAAATACTTACTTTTACGATCCCCTTCTTTCGAGGTTTTATGACCGACCGGAGATTACCTCATGTATTTCATCTGCAAAATGGCTCTTAAATCGAGGCGGATATTATTTCCTGTTAATCGAGATCCTTCTCGGCTTGTAAATCCCTTCTGTGATAGAGGTATCATGTTCTTGTCTGGGAGTACCGTCTCCTTTGTGTTGATGGGTAGAGATCGATGGAAGTAAGATGGAACGTTTCGTCTGTCGCTGTCGCATCGGAATAAATTTGGAGTATCGTTTTCATGGACTATATTCTGAATTTCCACTACACTGACATGATAGATATATACAGTAGATAGATAGATAGAAATATATACTCGGTGTAAAACATTCAATATTTATTATTCAAGGCATAAGAGAATGGATCAAAACAATTATGCTTTTCTGGTACATAAGCCTGGTCTAGAAAGCCAAGAATAACGGCCGAGAGGATTCGTTCTGCTGACCACACGACACCTCATTATCTGCAGGCCTTCGGGCTGAGCAGCGGTCGCTTCGTAGGCCAAGGCTCTTCAAGGGCTGTAGTATCATGGGGTTTGGCTTTTCTTTCTGGTACATAAGCCTGTCTTCGACAGTCGAAGTGACTATTTATGAAGTAATTCTAAGTGGACTACTAATGTAACTTATGGATAAAATTTACACTTTCAACTTTCCATATGGCATTAGAATGGAATCAAAACGGGTATTGTAGTGTTTCCTTACAAAGGATATTGAGTGCAGTCGTAGCTCGGAGTTGTACTTGGACGTCTATGGATCTGCGTACGCTACATTCAACTGTCCAAAACAGTGGAATGGGGAGATTTATTCCAACTTTAAAATTTATCCTGATGACTTATTCATTGTGACAGATATGGCTAAAATGTTGAATAAATTGTCTCCATTTATGAACGAATGATACATACGGATTCACTGGTTCTAAATCTATTCCTGGTATAAAACACTTTCTTCCTGATGCTGAATCCGTCTGAATTTCTGCATGAACGATATTTTGCAATATATTCCGTAGATTCAATCTCGCCCAATCACACAAAACAGCTTTATTAACTTCATTAACATCATCGCACATTATGGAGGCAATGTTATTTGGTCAGCTATCAAACTATTCCGAACGTATTGGTTGATGATATTGACTTGTTCGTTTCTTGGGCAAAAAAAAAAAAAAAAAAAAAAAATATGCTTCTTTGTAAAACATTGTACTCTGACTTGGGTGAAAAGAAGAACCAATTGAATAATGTAAAATATTTTTTTGAAATGCTGCTTTTTTAACCTCAATAGTTCCATTCAGCCTAATTCACCGTTTTCGAGCATTCCAAGCCGTTCAGTGAAGTTGAATAATTTAGTGCCATAAATTAGAATATTTAAAACTTGAATGGAAAACACCTGTTCTGTAACAGTGAGGAATTACTACCAGACATTTTCTGAAGTCTTCACTAAGCAAGATTAAGTTTTTAGTGAAAGATGATTTGTTTATAAGTAGCTTACTTACTGCTGAAAGAGCATAAAGAAGGGAGCCATGGTTGCCTGGTCCCATATGATTACCTAAGCCTGTCTCATTTACCTCGCGTCTTCTGACATTCTTATGTTAGATGTATGGGATCTGCTAATTCCTGTGACTTACTGAATTCATATTTTTCGAAATGTATCGTTTTAGTTTCAGTTGTTTGTCTCTGTAATTGCGTATTGTATCTTTGCTACTTCTGCCTTTGTTTGCTCTTTTCATCTTCCTCGTGGAGTTTTAGTCCGTTTGATGATCGGCTCATTTAAACATTTGTTGATTTTAACACACAAAATTCATACAGCCGTTGACGATCGAAAATTCTTTCAAGTGAGACCTCATGTTTTCATGGACGTCATGTTCTCCCGAGGGATTTCTGATAAAGTGGCGTTTGCAGCAAAAGCGACGGCATAAACTTTGCAATCAATTATATCTGACAAACATAAACACTGATACACACAATGAAAGAATTATTTCTTTCTTTGCTATTCGCCCTGACACAGATACGTGTTATGGCAACGATGGGATAGGAAAGGCCTAGGAGTTGGAAGGAAGTGGCCGTGGCCTTAATTAAGTACAGCCCCAGCATTTGCCTGGTGTGAAAATGGGAAACCACGGAAAAAAATTTTCAGGACTGCCGACAGTGGAATTCGAACCTACTATCTCTCGGATGCAAGCTCACAGCCACGCGTCTCTAACCGCACGGTGAGACAGATTCAGGAACAGCCTAAATGTAAAATCCTTCTATCGTAACAACAAAATATTAGTGTTTAAACTATCATTAATATTAATGTTGAGGCCATCATTAATTAGAAACTCGTATACAATGTGTGACATAATCAATGTTTTGACATGTCCTCCAATCATTAAATGTTTGTGCGGACGTATAGCCCGTTAAACTAAGTCCAAAGCCCCAAGCTCCAATTAAAAAAAACATTTTGTGGCCTAAAATATGTTTCTCTGGAGACAATATCATGAAAAATTTAATTAACATAAACTCCCGGTAAATAATGACCAGATTGTTACTCATTCATAACATCTGCCATTACAGTGCGAGCAAATGGAGACGATGTCTATTACCGAAAGACTGTCCGACTCGTTGGCTGAATGGTCAGCGTACTGGCCTTCGGTTCAGAGGGTCCCGGGTTCGATTCCCGTCCGGGTCGGGGATTTTAACCTTAATTGGTTAATTCCAGTGGCCCGGGGGCTGGGTGTTTGTGTTGTCCCCAACATCCCTGCAACTCACATACCACACATATCCTCCACCACAATAACACGCAGTTACCTACAAATGGCAGATGCCGCCCACCCTCATCGGAGGGTCTGCCTTACAAGGGCTGCACTCGGCTAGAAATAGCCACACGAAATTAATTAACCGAAAGACTGAAATGCACAGAATAAAAATATATTGAATAGTGATTTTTTATTATTTGCTAATATGTGCATCTATAATTCGAAGACATCAAACCGGGCAGCAGGACTTGGTGTAGTCTAATGCCATTAGATTGCCTTAAAATAACAACATCATTGCACTGAAAAGAGAAGCATCAACTATTGTAGTCTGTATCGCATTCCGTACGCGAAAACTTCAACGCAAAGTGTAGAACTTGGTTCAGTCTTATGCCAATAAATGACAATGATATTATATGCAAAAAAATGACAACCTCGCCTCGTTTAAATGAGAGGCATTTTGTCGAAAAAGAATCGGGCATACAAAATTCCATTTCAACCTAATCATATCTCTACCTTATAAACACCTACAATGTAGTATCCAAGATCACAATTTTGTTAAGATGTCATTCCGCACACTCACCGGAAGGCTTTCTATCTCATGTTTATATGCCCAACACTTGTGCCGTTACTCTACGGCAGGGCCTCTCAGGGTGCATGCACTGTGCACGGTGCAAAAGACGACTTGGCTTGGTTGACCAGAGTGCGGACCCCCCACTCCTCGATTTGGAGCAATAGCGCATACTCTCTCTTTCCTCACGCCTGTCTCGCTCGCTCCGCCTGTCTCCCTCTGCCCCACTTGCGCCGTAGCGCTCCAAATCCTGGCTGACTTGAGCCGAGTATAGGCGAGTTGAGCCGAGCTTAGCCGAGTAGCCCAGAGACGAAGCGTTGATCCGAGCCATGCCGAGCGGCAGCGATGCACAGTGCACGGAGCTCTTACGCCTCTATCTGCACGCGTGAGATTTTGGGCGTTTGAGAGGCCCTGCTCTACGGGATCGGGTATGGAATGAGATGAATCTTCGTAGGGAATTTTTACGACCGGATACTCTTCCCGACGTCAACCACGTCAGAGGAGTTTATGAGATGAATGACGTCATGCAAGACAGAGTGTGAAGCCCGGTGCCGGGCACATAGCCTACTCCTGTCGAATAGCGTCAGGTGGTCTGTTCAATGCTTTACGTGCCCACCTGTCGGACGTCTCACTATCAACAGCGTCATATGTCCTCACTCCATATGAGCACTGCGGAGAGGTTTGGAATTTAAACTAGGCTTTTGGCACACATTCTAGTGATTAAAAATGTTACAGTCGCTTAAGTGCGGCGAGTATCCAGTATTCGGGAGGTAGTAGGTTCGAATCCCACTGTCGGCAGCCCTGAAAATGGTTTTCCGTGGTTTCCCATTTTCACACCAGGCAAATGCTGGGGCTGTACCTTAATTAAGGCCACGGCCGCTTCCTTCCCACTCCTAGCCCTTTCCTGTACCATCGTCGCCATAAGACCTATCTGTGTCGGTGCGACGTAAAGCAACTAGCAAAAGAAATGTTACAACGACACCTCCCCTACCCTGCCAGCCAACGTCACTAATGTAAACAGATTTTCAACGAATGGGACACGAACCATTTAGTCACGGTGTCCAACCATAATTAATTATCTAGTCTTTATCTTCTTCTTCTTCTTAATATGTTTACCCTCCAGGGTCGGTTTTTCCCTCGGACTAACTGAGGGATCCCACCTCTACCGCCTCAAGGGCAGTGTCCTGGAGCGCAAGACATTGGGTCGGCGATAAAACTGGGGAGGAGGACGAGTACCTCGCCCAGGTGGCCTCACCTGTTATGCTGAACAGGGGCCTTGTGGAGGGACGGGAAGATTGGAAGGGTCAGGCAAGGAAGAGAGAAGTTAGGTACCATCACGGCATTTGCCTGGAGGAGAAGTGGGAAACCACGGGAATGGAATCCATGTATTTGATAACTTGAAGACCGTCTTCCCTGTTGATGTTATTTTGGATCAGCTCAATTTCTATGACTTCCCTTACCAGTCGAGCCTAGAAGCCTTTTACAGGTGCGATGACCTTCCCCTGGTCAAAGAGGATTTCATGGTCCGTATTGCAGAAATGTTCTGCTATGGCAGAATGGCTTATGGCATTTTCCGTGGAGGATGAAAGAATGACATTCTTTACCGACCTGATGTGTTCTTTCACCCTGGTGCTAACACACCTTTCTGTTATGCCAATATATGAGCAACCACAAACACATGGAACTTCATGCACGCCCGGTGTTTTAAGATGTGGTTTTTCTTTGAATTGTCGAAACAGGGAAACCTGTACTGCAGAAATGCATATATAACACCACAGTGGCACGCACTCAAGAAACTCACTTTAATTATACTTCAATATTATTAAAACCATTTTGAAATACTTCCTTAAACTCTTATAATTGCATTCAAAATTCGGCTTTAATCGACTAACTTAATAGTGCGATTTACAGACATTCTGTAAGTTTACATTTTCTCGCCGGGGAATCTTATCATACCAGATTGCATATTTTTAAGTTGGTTGCATCTTTATTGACTTAAGAATCGGAAATCTCGGAGCCTCCAGTGGTCTTGGACTCAGTGCCACTAGATCTGTCAGGGAACGTGTGGCTATAGTAGTTCGCTAACATTTCTACGTTAAGACTTCTAACACACAGGAGTTTTCCGAGGGACAACAAAACAGGTCCTAACGTTATAGTCGCCAGCAAAGAGAGCTAATAATAATAATAATAATAATAATAATAATAATAATAATAATAATAATAATAATTGTACCGGGCGGTACACCTCCACGCCGCTAATTTAAAATTTGCGCCAGTTGAAACTCCTCTGCTGGAGGAAGTCTGAACTTTATCTACGCTATTAATTCTCTATTTTCTCAGAAGATGTCACCACGTGGAAAATTTTGAGTTTTTGAACTGTGTCATTTTTGATGTGCTTTGTTTCGCTTGAAGTAAGAAGTGTGAACTTTCTCTTCTAGAGGACACTACTGAAGATCAACAATAGTGCACCCTAGTGCGAAGTCAAAGAACTATTTTGTTGGAGAAATTTTTATTTCAAATGTTTGTCTTTGCTAAAAAAATTTCAGTCATTGGTTAAGTTGGCAATATTAACCCCTCCTTTCCCCTTGTTTTAAATCTAGCCTATCCCGAATTTCTTAAATTAATTTTCCACCAATTATGTGTTTCTTCTTAGTATTGTGTAGGGGGTTTATTGATGAACCAATAAAATCCTCGGGGGAGGGTGTTCTCATTCCCCTAACGCCTAGAACCTTCCGCGAGAGTATATAAACTGCTGATTTTAGGGTCTCCGGGCCACTTCTGTTCCATCTTTCAGTGTATTAAGTACATAGCAGGAGGCGGAAAGCGCCTCTTTCCTCGGCAGCGGTCAACAACAAGGTAATGGCCAATTAATAACTTCCTTCTTGGCTAGCTCAGCAGTTTAACTCTCGGGGCGGGTTCTAAGCGTTCCACCAGGTAACCTTTTCCTAAATGTAACTACTCTTTTCATATATTCTCTTTTAAAGCTACATACTGGGATAGAGAGTGCTAACCCTCTCGAGCTCCCACTCATATTGTTTTGAGGTGAACTTTTTTTCTCAACCTATTCTTCGTTAACGTAAAACAAATTGTTCTCTTCTTAAGTCACCTCTTTAGTATGGGATTAGCCCTTGTATTAACGGCCTAGTGCCAAGTAGGTCTTAATCAAAGTGTATTAGGAGTGCAAGTTCGCCTCCTCTCAAATTGTTACCTTAGAGGTCATTTAATTAACCTTCTTTTCATTTAATAGACCTCAGTAGATTGGGTATTTTACCCCTGTGTTTATGTCCGTTGAGGACAACTTGAAGGTGGAGTTTGGTGTGGCCTGGGAGAGGCTTAAATTTGAGAGCGAGTGGCTCTTTTGCAAATTGAGTGTTGTACGCCTCGCGGAGGCTTTTCAGTGTAATTTGGAGCAAGGGCTCCTAGGCATGAATGGGGTTTTCTGCCCCTCTGTTGAAACTTGTGTTTGGGGTAAAATTGGGCTGATTGCCCTAGCATTGTGTTTTCAGGGCTCGAAGCCCAAATCCTGTAAATATTGTAACTACCCTTTGACTTGCCACTTTGTACCTGCCATGCTTGTTATTTCCTTGTTTTTGAAAAGAAAATATAACCTGGTTAAATTTTAAATTAATTTTACTTTAGTAGCTTGAGACCCGTTCACCACCCCGCACCTTCTTTCACGCATAACTACCACAAAAACACGGTAACAAGTGGTAGCAGAGCGTGGTTGAATGGGTCTCAATTTAGCCCCTTTTGACGGCTAAACATTGTTTTGTTCCGAACTCTAACTATTTTCCCAGTTGCTGGAATTTTTTGAGTTTTTCAAAATTGTTCTGTCACCATGCCCGGCCCTCGCGATGTTCTCCATCTTAACTATTTGCTCAAGGAGGAGTTGATCTATGAATTGACTATTAGAAATGTACAATCTGGAGGCACGGTTGCAGTAGACACAAACAAGCTTAGAGAGTCCCTAGATTTGCCCATTTCCATCCCCAATTTGGGAGAGAAAGAAATTGACGACTCTCTTTCCACGATCACGGAGAATATTACTGGGCTAGCTTCTGTAGTTAGTTTTTTTGATGAAAATGATCCTTCTCCTAATCAAATTAAGCGTGTGCAAGCTAGGCTGTTTCATTTTTCCAATAGAGTTAACGATCTGTTGTCTCTAAAGTTGAATGACATTCAGAAGAAGGAAGCTAGTACGCTGCTTGAAAATATGTCTGAATTATCTAGCAAGGTCACTCAATTGTTAACAGGGGAGGTTCCTCCCAAAAGCGATCTACCCACCACAGTGAATGTAGGTAGCGAGGAAGAGCCTCATAAGGGAGAAGTCAATAGGATAACCGTTGCTGCTCAAACTATCTCTGCCCCATTGGACAACGAATCTGAACGCCGTGCATCGTTGAGTAACATCCGTTCGGAATTAACTTCCTTGCCATTGAAACCTTTACCTACTATGTCACCCGGGTTCAGCAGCTTGCCTCATCCATTGGCAATGTTGCTCAGAGGTATATTGAAGTTTTCAGTTAATACCACCAGTGAAGTAATTTCCTTTTTAAGATTTTTAGTTGAATTTCAGGATCATGCCCTTGTGTTTTCTCTTTCTCCATGTCAAATTTTGCAAATTATCTATCCTTATGCAATTGGTATTCTTTCTGACAAAATAGTAAGAGCCATAGCCGAACAGTCATCTATTGAAGATTTTCATGCACACTTGCTTGCAAATTTTATTCCCGCCCGCGCGAGGTCTTCTCTGATTCAGAAGTACTATTATCGTGTACAGCGATTGGATGAGAACTTGGCTGATTTCATACAAGACATTAAGTTTTATACTAGGGTGTTTGCACTTCATTTTCCTGAAGATCAAATTGTACAGGCTATTGTAGAAGGCATTTCACCATCTTATAGGTCATACTTGTGTTTCGCGGCGTGCCCGCAAACTTTCTCTGAACTTGAAGCGTTGGCCGTCTCAGCGGAAGGAGTTAGGTACGCCGATTCTTTGCGTGTGGCAAAAGAACCCCCTCCTTAGTTTAGTAATACTCGGCCTCCACCTCGCCGACCAGTCACACCCCGTAAATGTTATGCTTGTGGGTCGCCTGACCATCTGCGCAATAAGTGTCCACTGATCAAGTCTAGTAGGGCAAATAACGGAGCTGGTTGAGCACAAGGCTGTTTTAAATGTGGGGCTTTCTCACATATTGCCAAGAATTGCCCAAACTCGAATATCACCCCCTCCTGCTCAACTTCTGGTGCGAATTCCATCTATGCCAATAATAAAAAGTGACTAGTGGCATCGGCTGAGTCGACTAATCCATCTTCCCGAGACTCAGCCCCTGGTAAACAGGTTGTAAATTCAGGGAACGAGCAATTTTCAAATTTATCTTTTGAAGGCCCCAAAGAGTGTCTTAGGATTGCGGCGGATTCCCCCGCACCTGTTCCTTTTCTTAAGATTGAGTTAAATAACGAGCCTATAACTGCTCTCTTAGATTCAGGCAGTGTTTGTTCGATTATTTCGGCTGAATGGTATTCAAAATTGAAATCTGTTTGCAAGCTTCCTAACTATTGTTTGTCGGCGATCCAATACGTTGCGGCTAATTCCTCTCCATTAGAAATTCTCGGTTCCTTATATGTCAAAATTCGTATTTTTAAATTCACATGGAAAGTTAAATTGTTTGTGGCCAAGCTCTTGTCTTGCCCCATTATATTGGGAGCGGACTTTATTTTTCACACTGGTCTTGTGCTCGATCTTCAGAGTAGGTCTTGCACTTTCAAATTTGCCTCTAATTGTAGCATCCCTCTATTAAAGTGTAATTCTGCATCATGTTCTTCTATTTCGCCTGCCCAGGATGAGATGTTGTTTGACCTTAGACATCTACCTGAGGAGCAGGCTGATAGTATTCGTAAGCTGTGTCAGTCGTTTCCAGAGGTGTTTTCTGATACTCTTGGTGTTACTGACCTGATAGAATACAAAATTGAGGTCACGGATTCGATTCCTGTCCGTTTTCCACCGTATAGGCTATCTCCACCTAAAATGAAGGCTCTGAAAGAAATTATCGATCAGATGTTGAAGGATGGTATTATTAGGCCCTCTAAGTCGGCGTATTCTTCGCCTATTTTTCTAGTTCCGAAACCCCAAGGAGGCTTCAGGCCTGTCATTGATTATAGGGCTCTCAATCGGAAGGTGGTGTTGCAATCTGTGCCCCTTCCTGACCTTCATTCTTGTTTTTCATGGTTTCGTAAGGCCAAGTTCTTTACTATCCTGGACTTGAATCAGGCCTATAATCAAATTCCCCTTGCCGAAGAGTCTAAACATCTTACAGCGTTTGCCACGGACTGGAACTTATACGAATACAACCGCGTGTCTTTCGGGCTCCCCACGGGAGCAGCTGTACTCACTAGGCTACTAGATAGGGTCTTCTCCGACATCAAATTTGAGTACTTATATCACTACTTGGATGATGTCGTCGTATTCTCAGAGACTTTTGAAGAGCATCTAGATCATCTGCGAGAAGTTCTCGATCGCCTTCGTAAGGCTGGGTTAACTGTTAAGTTGTCCAAGGTTGCCTTTGCTAAGCCCTCTATGTCTTTCCTAGGGCATATTGTGTCACCTGATGGTGTAGCCGTCGATCATTCTAGAACACAGGCCATCCGTGATTTTAAACCTCCCAAGGACATCAAAGGCATCGCCAGGTTCATTGGTATGGTGAATTTCTTCAGGAAGTTTATTCCTAACTTCGCTAATAGAGCGGCGCCCTTAAACCTTCTTCGTAGGAAAGGCATCAAATTTGAGTGGGGACCTTCTCAACAAGCCGCTTTCGAAGACCTTAAATTAGCTCTTTGTAATGCCCCTGTACTTGCTATGCCTGATTTCTCGAAGAAATTCATCGTCCAAACCGACGCGTCGTCGTCAGCAGTAGCGGCAGTCCTTCTTCAAGAGACTGAACTAGGGAGGCGACCTATCGCCTATGCATCCAGGACTTTGTCGGCTCAAGAAGCCAAGTATTCCATCTATGAGCTCGAAGGTTTGGCAGTCTTATTCGCCTTAGAGAAGTTCCGTCTCTATCTGGAACACGTTAAATTCGACCTGGAGACAGATAATCAAGCTTTAAGCTGGGTCTTAGGTAGGCCGCGTCGTACTGGTCGTATAGCCCGCTGGGCCATCCGTATTTCTGCCTTCCAGTTTGATGTTAGACATATCAGAGGTACCGAAAATATTGTCGCTGATGGACTCAGCCGTATGTTTTCAAACGACGTTGAGAACCATGAACCGGTCGACAGTTCATCACCTCCCGAGTCAACACCATCTGATGTTAATGCCATCTTAACAGATGCTCCCATGCTTTTTAGGGATATTGAGAAATACCAACGTGAAGATCCGACGCTGGCTCCGATAATGGAAACCCTTTCTTCTGGGGAACATGTCGTCCCTTATGTTCTGAGGAATGGTGTTTTATGTTGCCCTTCAAGGCATGACAAGATGATGAAGGTTGTCGTTCCAGCTGTTCTTGTGCCTATGATCTTCAAGTACTATCATGAGACCCCATTAGGGGGGCATCTTGGAATCTTTAAAACCCGTGAAAAGATTCGTGAAATGTTCATCTGGAAAGGTATGGACGGTGAAATCCGTGAACTAGTAAAGGCTTGTAAATCCTGTTTGATTAGTAAACCAACCATGTCCACCAAGGTAGGCCTTTTGTCTTCCCATCAAGCGTCGCGCCCCATGGAACGCCTGTACATTGATTATGTAGGACCCTTCCCCCAGTCAAAGGGTAATGCTAACAAGTTCATCTTCGTATGCGTAGATGGTTTTACCAGATTTTCTTGGTTATTTCCGACTAAGGTGGCTACCGCTCAGTCTACCATTACTTGCTTAAATTCTATTTTCGCTTCTTTTGGTCCGTGCCAATATATTGTATCTGATAATGCTAAGGCTTTTACATCTAATTTATTTCGTAAATTCTGTTTTGACTTATCCATCTCTCATGTAACTACTTCTGCTTATTACCCTCAACCATCTCTGGCTGAACGGGTTAATCGTAATCTCAGGTCCGCACTTATAGCCTATCATCATGAAGATCATTCCAGGTGGGACACGTCCCTGCATTGGTTAGCTTTTGCTTTGAATTCGGCGGTTCATGAATCACATAAATTTACTCCAGCTTCTTTGATGTTCAAATTTGTTCCCAACACGCCGCTCTCTAACCTCTGGTCTCTGAGTGACATTCTACCCGAGACAATAGATCCGGATAATATTAAAGATCTTTGGAAGAAGGCTAAAGCCAATCTTAAGGTATCTCATGAAAAGGTTAGGGAAAGGTATGATCGTGGACGGAGACCCACCACTTTGAAGGTAGGTGACCAGGTGATGGTCAAGAACTTTGTTCCCGCGGGCAAGCTTGCCCCCAGATTTCATGGGCCATGCATTATTCTGGATTTTCTTACGCCGGTTACGTTGTTATTAAGTAATCCAGCCACCGAGAGGATATTTAGGGTTCACCTGTCCCAGGTGAAACCGGTGTAATTTCTGTGTTAACTTGCTTCATATTATTTTGAAAGGAATATCAAGGTTATATTTTTTTTTGAGTTTCACTTTTAAGGCTTTCTGCCCCTTCTATAATAGTTTGTCTTATATGTAAGCTTTTTGTAAAACCCTCCCCGCACCGTTAAACTGCCATTCTGTCCTTACCACGGCCATTACCACGCTCCCGTCTCCTGCTATATACACTGTGGCTTGATTACATTTAATGCCATGGACACCTGCACGCCGCTGACCCCTCAACCTCTTCACCAAGCCTGTGCCCTCAAAAAGATGATGGTCCAACACAATTCTGCCGCCTAGCTTTAATGTTTCAGTGCCCCCGCAGCCACGCGGCGCCGTGCAGCAACTGGGGCAGAGGACGGGCCCCCTCTTCTCCAGCGAGGACGTCAGGTGCACGGCGAGTCGGAGCTCTCCTCCCGGCCAAGGCTGATGCGCGGCGCACGACCTGCTACTTGCCCGCAGCCTGTATATGTTCACCGCGGGCGCGGCGTGTTTCAACACCTCTGCTCCCCTCATAGTGCGGGCGAGCGGTATCTCAGGGTACTTGAGGGGTCCGAGCGGCCTCCCTTTGGACGCAAGCTGCAACGGCCGGTCTGGCCATTCAACTTAATCAACATCAACTACATGGACAGTTACGATAAGCAATGACTACACTTGGGAATTCAACAGCAATATTTGGTGGCAATTGCAAAATTTTTCTTCACCTCTAAGTATTAAAAGTTTATCTTCAAAAATTCAACTGCTACAAATATAAAGACTTTACTTCACCTGCAACAACAAAATTTTGAAACTGAATCGAACCAAATTAAGAAATCTTATAAATGCTTCCGCAATCAATCTTCATATCCACAGCATAACTTGGACCTTGTTTCAAACAGATTTCATGTGCCACCCCTGGAGGTACTTTTTGGGGGGGGGGGGGAGGTCTGTACCGGGCGGTACACCTCCACGCCGCTAATTTAAAATTTGCGCCAGTTGAAACTCCTCTGCTGGAGGAAGTCTGAACTTTATCTACGCTATTAATTCTCTACTTTCTCAGAAGATGTCACCACGTGGAAAATTTTGAGTTTTTGAACTGTGTCATTTTTGATGTGTTTTTGTTTCGCTTGAAGTAAGAAGTGTGAACTTTCTCTTCTAGAGGACACTACTGAAGATCAACAATAGTGCACCCTAGTGCGAAGTCAAAGAACTATTTTGTTGGAGAAATTTTTATTTCAAATATTTGTCTTTGCTAAAAAAATTTCAGTCATTGGTTAAGTTGTCAATATTAACCCCTCCTTTCCCCTTGTTTTAAATCTAGCCTATCCCGAATTTCTTAAATTAATTTTCCACCCATTATGTGTTTCTTCTTAGTATTGTGTAGGGGGTTTATTGATGAACCAATAAAATCCTCGGGGGAGGGTGTTCTCATTCCCCTAACGCCTAGAACCTTCCGCGAGAGTATATAAACTGCTGATTTTAGGGTCTCCGGGCCACTTCTGTTCCATCTTTCAGTGTATTAAGTACATAGCAGGAGGCGGGAAGCGCCTCTTTCCTCGGCAGCGGTCAACAACAAGGTAATGGCCAATTAATAACTTCCTTCTTGGCTAGCTCAGCAGTTTAACTCTCGGGGCGGGTTCTAAGCGTTCCACCAGGTAACCTTTTCCTAAATGTAACTACTCTTTTCATATATTCTCTTTTAAAGCTACATACTGGGATAGAGAGTGCTAACCCTCTCGAGCTCCCACTCATATTGTTTTGAGGTGAACTTATTTTTCTCAACCTATTCTTCGTTAACGTAACAAATTGTTCTCTTCTTAAGTCACCTCTTTAGTATGGGATTAGCCCTTGTATTAACGGCCTAGTGCCAAGTAGGTCTTAATCAAAGTGTATTAGGAGTGCAAGTTCGCCTCCTCTCAAATTGTTACCTTAGAGGTCATTTAATTAACCTTCTTTTCATTTAATAGACCTCAGTAGATTGGGTATTTTACCCCTGTGTTTATGTCCGTTGAGGACAACTTGAAGGTGGAGTTTGGTGTGGCCTGGGAGAGGCTTAAATTTGAGAGCGAGTGGCTCTTTTGCAAATTGAGTGTTGTACGCCTCGTGGAGGCTTTTCAGTGTAATTTGGAGCAAGGGCTCCTAGGCATGAATGGGGTTTTCTGCCCCTCTGTTGAAACTTGTGTTTGGGGTAAAATTGGGCTGATTGCCCTAGCATTGTGTTTTCAGGGCTCGAAGCCCAAATCCTGTAAATATTGTAACTACCCTTTGACTTGCTACTTTGTACCTGCCATGCTTGTTATTTCCCTGTTTTTGAAAAGAAAATATAACCTGGTTAAATTTTAAATTAATTTTACTTTAGTAGCTTGAGACCCGTTCACCACCCCGCACCTTCTTTCACGCATAACTACCACAAAAACACGGTAACAATAATAATAATAATAATAATAATAATAATAATAATAATAATAATAATACCGTGACCATTGGATGAGATCATGTGTTACGGTGGTGCGTCGAATATCCTCCTATATAGAAGATCTACGAGTCATTTGTGGCTTTCGAGGAGTATTTGTGACTTCAGTTTGAGTGCCATGTTTGCGATAGTGCTATCTAGTGAATTTACTCTAGTTTCATGGTGTTTTTCGTTCATATTTATTATTAATATTTATACCGTAAGTGTCAGCCATCTTATTCATTGCTTCAATTATTCCGTACATAACACAATCTAGAGAGTCACTCGATATACTGTAATTGACTAAACTATCTGCCCTAACTGGCACCCATTTTGTTTCTTTGAAATCGCTACCGTAGAGACCACAAGAGGATGTGCATTCTACTTTCAATTCTTGGCGTTGTTTAGATTAAACAGCCGGCCCATAATGTCAGCCATCTTTAAGACAAGCAATGTGAGGCGTCTGTCCTTCAGAGGTACGGCCCTAAACATACTCCAAGAACTAAGCAGGGGTTGGACATGATCTTACAAGTACTGTAAGATATTGGGCTGCGGGAGGCCCTTAACCCTAACACGGCGCGTCCCTATGGCTGATAGGGGAGGTTCCTGTGGATATGCAGTACAGGTGTGAATAAGGTTCCTACAAATAAACACCCGGGGATCAACTGAGGCAAAAGAAGAGGGTCAACCATCTCTAAAGCAGAATAGGAAGATTCCCAGTGGTTTAGAGGGTGGAAGAGCCAAACTTTGGGGCTTACAACATCAGTTTTAATTCGGAGGAGCAGACAATGTCTACTCTCCCAACTAACTTCAATATAAGGCATGATGGAAACACCTTCAGGAAAGAGGGGGCAGCCGGAAATGGAAATCCCCATCGCCGTGAGCGATGAAACCAGGCCTTTGGATTCTGGAAAGCCTGGAGCGTCATACAGGGAAGACCCAGAGCTTCTCAGAACCTACTCAAAAAGGACACGGACCAAGCAAAAATATCTGCTCGGAACACTGAACATCAACACGCTCCTAAAAGTTTGAAAATTAAAGCAACTTACTGATGTTTTGAGAGAAAGAGGTATTTACATACTTGCACTTCAAGAGACAAGATACCTTGATGAAAATCACATGGAATCATGGAATTTACAAAGGAAAATCGGCATTAAAAACAACGCAAATATAACGATCCTATGTACGGCCTTTATTGTTAAAAGTAACATTCTGCAGTCCATCATCAATTTTACTTCACCAACAGAGAAGCTGTCCTTTAGATCTGGCAATAAGGCATACACGATTTTCAATGTACATACGCCAATAAATGACGATAGCAAGAAAAACCTGGAGAAGGTAGATGACTTTTGGGAAGTTCTTGAATACAAAAAGTCCAAAATTCCACAACACTATGTGAAAATTTTGGTTCCTGATTTCAATGCTCAGATAGGTAAAGAAAGGAGATGCAGGAAAATTGTGGGGGACTACCCAGCACATAACAGAACGAACAGAAATGGCGAAAGATTGGTCAGTTTATGCAGACATTTTAACTTAAAACTCATGTCTACACACTTCAAGGCACTCCCGACCAGGAAAAAAACATGGGCAACTCTTAACATGTTGTTGGGGGGGGGGGAGTTTCAGATCCACCATATTGCTATTACGACCGTAAACCGAAGGGAAATCTTGAACTTCAAGGTAATAAAAAGCTTAAACATAGATTCGGACCATCACCTCTCGGAGATTAAAGTAAGATTCCAACCAAAAAATCAAACAAAGAGATACAGATACTCTGAAACAAAACAAAGGGACACATTGTAAACAATTGTCGAAGCTGAACATGAAGAACTGGGAAGAGATCAAAAGTTCAATGTTTAAAGCAGCTGACGGTTTGGAGAATCCAGCGAAGAAACGAAAACACAGGTGGTGGAATGAAACGTGTAATGAAGCTTTGGACAGAAGACTACAAGCATGGAAGAGATGGCATTCCAACAATCCCAGGAGAGATGGGAAACTTTCTGGGAAGACAGGCAGAAAACAGCTAAGATCATACGATCAGAAGAAATAAATTATGATAGAAGTAAGCTGGATAAGATAGAAGATGATTTTAGAAAGAACAACACTCGAGCATTTTACAAAACCTTCAGAGAGGAACTGCATGGACACAAGCCATCAAGTTTCTGTTTCCAGCGGAAGAATGGTAGTGTAGTAACGAACAACAAACAATATTATCCATTTCTCGCAGATTACTTCAGAATGTTGCTGAATTGTGCAGAACCTGTGAAAATATTGAATACGAAAAATCTATCTCAGGATAACCAAGATTCCAAGCCATGGAATCTAGAAGAGATCAAGGAAATAGTAAATGAGCTTAAAAGTAACAAGGCACCAGGTGAAGATGGAATTATTGCTGAAATATGGAAGTTTGGAGGAGAAACTGCAGAAAAATCAATGCACGCCGTCATAGGAGAAATCTGGCGAGATGAAAATATCCCCAATGTTTAGAAGTGTGCTCTTATACGCCCACTTCATAAGAAAGGTCTCTGGACTTACACCAGTAACTATAGAGGCATCTCTTCACTCCCAATAACATATAAGATACTCTCTGAAGTACTAATGAGAAGCGTTAAAGAACAAGCAGACCATCTCATTGGTGAGTACCAAGCTGGTTTTCAAAAAAGAAGACCATGCGCAGAACAAATATTTAACCTGAAGAGCATTCTTAGAATAAGAACTTTGAGAAGCCAGGACACCGTGGTAATATTTGTTGATTTTAAGAAAGCGTATGGTTCAAGTGACAGGCAGACGCTATTTAACCTCCTATAGGAATTCGGAATTGACATGTAAACAAGAATGTTAATAAAACAAACCATGACAGAAACTTTCTCCAAAATAAATTCTTCTGTGAAATTTATGAACCATTTGAAATAAAAACGGGAGTCAGACAAGGGGACTGCCTATCATCAATTCTCTTCATTGTTCTATAAGAAATTATTAGAACGTGGGAAAGTGAAAGGAATAAGGGGAATACATTTAGGGAGGGAAGGACAGAACTTAGAAATTAAGTGTTTGTCTTTCGCAGATGATCTTGCCCTCTTGGCTCACAACCGAGAAAATTCCCAAATTATGGTGAATACTCTACATGAGATCGCTGCGAAAACGGGACTCAAAGTCTCATATGAGCAGACGGAATACATGGAATATAGATATCAAAGAGAGAGAGAGACTCAGGAGTGAAGCATGGGACTGTAAAAAGAACTGAAAAATTTAAATATCTAGAGGAATGGGTAGAACCTAACGGACTGGATAAAGAGGCGAATAGGGCAAGAATTAGAAAACTAGAATTAGCTTACAGGTTAACCCAGAACAGATACAACAAAACAGCAACATCTCACAAGGCGAAAATTAGACACTACAGCACAGTGGTAAAGCCAGAGAGTCTGTACGCTTCAGAGAGCCTGACAATGAATAAAAAAGGGTGAGCTTCAAGATCTCGAAAAAAAATTAGAGGAGAATCTTAAGGGAAATTTTAGGACCACAGAAAGATGCTGATGGGGAGTGGAGGAATAGAAAAATTAATCATCTCTACAAATATACCGAAAAAGTCACTGTCACCGCGCGAAAGCGAAGGCTAAAATTGTATGGGCATCTAGAAAGAATGCATGAGAAACGGATAACTAAGAAAATATTCAAGTGCATCACTGGACGGCTAGCTTTGACTAAAGGGGTATAAGAGATGCAATAGAAAGTGGACTTAAAATGGATACGATTCACAATAGAAAAGAATTTGGAAAGCGAGTGGAGAGCATCAAAACATTCCAGGAGAAACCACCAAAATGTAGACCCATATTCGTCATACCTGAGAAAGAAAGGAAGATCATATGTGAAAGGGCGAAGAGGTTCTGGAAGAAGAAGAAGAAGAAGAAGAAGAACCTTAAGTTCAGTAGGGTCCAAATTCGGAAACAATAAGAAGAAAAGAAAAGGGTAGGAGAGAATAAACGGCTTCAGCTACCTTAGGGAGGCATTTCAGTTTTACGCCATTTAGGCTGCCTTAAAGTCAATTCGTCCGTTCTGCTTTATTCTACCAAGTGGCAGACTAAATTGTATCGCTGTCGAGCGATCAATGACTTAATTTTTAATTAATTTTCTTGATTAAACACCAAATTTTTCAGCAGAGATCTCTTACACACCTACATCGTATGCCACCGAGTGTCGAACGGGCCATTTCCCACCCTCCAAAAATCCGACTACACCTTCCATGTTATAACCCACGATCTAGAAATCCAGGGGCCGATACTGTGCCACTGATCTACAGAGGGACCAACCCTGTGATGATGATGATGATGATGATGATGATGATGACGACGTTGATGATATCATTTTTGAGACTGGGATAGTTAGTTTTACCGAGCTCGATAGCTGCAGTTGCTTTAGTGTGGTCAGTATCCAGTATTCGGTAGATAGTGGGTTCGAACCCCACTGTCGGCAGCCCTGAAGAGGGTTTTCCGTGGTTTCCCATTTTCACGCCAGGCCTTACCTTAATTAAGACCACGGCCACTTTTTTTCCTTCTCATAGCCCGTTCCTCTTCTATCGTCGCTATAAGGCCTGTCTGTGTCGGTGCGACGTAAAGCAAATTGTAAAAAAGATGTCGGTGCGAAGTCTCCATTTCAGTGGGACTGTCCTTCACCCTTCTGTGTTCATGTTTACCTATTATTTATTTTAAAAAATAAATACATTTTCATTGAATTGAGTTTTATACTCGTCAGCATAAATTAATATTCTGATCTCATGGCGTTGTTTTCGCAACAGACTCTTTCAGTGAGGGAACTCTTTGTGAGGGTGAAAAGTATTATATCCACTATAAAAAATAACCAAACCGTAATGTACTAAAGCACTGATGGACCCAGTTCTACCACGCGACTAGTGCTCAGCCCTGCCAGCCCCGTGGTATTGAGGTGGTGAGCCTGCCCTTACATGGACGTCCCGGGTTCGATTTCTATTCAGGTCAGTGTTATTCACGAGCAATTATGAGCTGGTTCGAGGTCCACTTAGCCAACATTAGAACAATTTAGGAGCTATCTGACGATGAGGTAGTGGTCCCGGTATATAAAACCAACAATAACGGGCAAGAGGATTCGTACCGCTGACACGCGTCACCGCTTAATTTGGAGGCCCTCATGATAGCCATTATATGATGAAGTAACGTTATATTCTTACGGAAGGTATTGACTGGATAGCATTTCTTCACTTCCTGCCATAGTATAAATAAATTAAACAAATCGTGAAGTATAGAAAATATTATGTTAGAATATAGGAAACACTGAGAAGAACCTGAACCCTTTCAGTGCTAGCCCGTCTTATAAATTCCTTAACGTAAGTTTCCAATTTTAACTGAACATGAAGTCTGTAGAATATAATTCATCTTTTAAGAAACTTATGATGTATATGCACGTCGTTTTCTTATTTTTAAGATGAAGTTCTAGTTTGTACATAAACAAGCACTTTGCAACAGCTTTAAATTAGTAAAGCATTAAAACCTTAGCACCACCCACTACTTGCACTGCCTTTCAATTTTATATCTTCTCAGCGCAATAAATAAATCCATTACGTACTATATGCTTTCAGAATGAAGCACAAGCAGCTTCGCTTTATGAACAGCAATATCCAGACAAGCGACATCCAGATCGCAGTACGTTTTGAAATTATAGAAACCGCATGACATCTCGTCCACTGAGGACACGACAAAGTGATCCGGAGGAAGTGAAGATAGTAAGAAAAGTTGGACGGAGCTAATTAGCCGTTCAGTTAGGGTCCTGTAGCTGTGACATTCCATTCGGGAGGTGGTGGGTAGGAATCTCACCGTCAGCAGCCCTGACGATGGTTTTCCTTGCTTTCCCATTTTCACAGGCAAATGCTGGGGATGTACCTTAATTAAGGCCACGCCCGCTACCTTCACCATCCTAGCCCTTTCACATCTTTGAGTTGCCGAAAACCCTCGATCTGTTAGAGCATGAGTGCGTAAGTCGTTTCCCCCTGGTCGGTTCGCACTTCCCCACATTGCTCACTCAGGGCTGTGCACGTCTATCGATTACAGGCTCCTGTTACCTGTTTTGGTCTTCAAGTAATGGTTGAAGCATACAGTTACATAGGCTTTGGCATAAGGATTGATACAGTAATTTGTTAGTATTTGTGTACATTTGTATCAACTCGGTTTACTTCAGGAGATACTACGACGCTTCCATTCCATGGTGTCTGGTTCGAAGAGGTGAACCCATGTTTCACCTCCAGTAATGTTCCGTTTCAGAAATTTAGCATAACGGTCCAGAAGGTGCTGACAGATTTTCACACGATTGTGCTTCTGCTTCTCATCGAGTTCGTTTGGAACCCATCTGGAACAGTCTTCGTGAAAGTTAAGCCTGTTATGCATGATTTCATATGCAGAACCATGGCTAAGATGCATATGGTTTGCCCCGTCATCAACAGCCACTCAGGATTATATCACGCACTTGTTCAATATTGGCATCAGTTACGGCTGCAGATGGACGCACGGATTTTTACTCATCCTTTACGCTGGTGCGACCCCTTTTGAACTGTTCAATCCACTGGTAAATACTTCACTGTGGCAAAACATTGTCCCCGTATTGTGCTGAAAGTCTCGTATGAATTTCCGCTCCTGATACACTTTCAGACCACAAGAAACGGATTATGGAACGCTGTTTTTTCTCGGTGCAGTCATCGGTCAGCCATGGAGAAGGAGTTCGGGAGACTTCGGCCGTACGCTTAGGTGCATGTTTATCAAGGAGACCAAGTATAAGTGAACTAAAAGTTTCAACTTTCTTATCGATATCGTTTATAGTTTTTACGTCATACCAAGGACTATTAAAGGCATCAACTCTGAGTTTATCTAAGTTTATATGTTTAATGTCCCTGAATGTGATGTATCTCGACTTATACCTGGGTACTTTGAGCGAGTAAGACAAGTATATTAAGTCATGTGTCGAAGGGGCAGGGATCTGTCCATGTGATGCTATTTTTTGTGGGTTGTTAGTCATCATTAAGTCAATTAGTGTATGTGAAGATGAGGTATTATTTGTCGGTTTTAGTGGAAGTATTGTCATGTTACATGTGTGGAAAATACTTAACAGTTGTTTTGTGTCTCCAGCCTGTTCCAGCAAATTAGTGATTGAAGACTCCAAATATTAAAATGTGTTCATAAGCAGGTGAATGTAGAATATCTTCAATGTCTGAGAGGTGACCTACACGTGGTGGCCGATAACTCCTATTAGGCTGTTGTCACAGTGATCTCGGCAAAAATGAACTAAGGTCTCGGGTCAGCACAGTGGGCGGATGTGTTTTTTTTTTTTTTTTTGTAAGTTGCTTTACGTCGCACCGACACACACAGGTCTTATGGCTACGATGGGACAGGAAGGAGCTAGGAATGGGAAGGAAGCGGCCATGGCCTTAATTAGGTACAGCCCCAGCATTTGCCTGGTGTGAAAATGGGACATCACGGAAAACCATCTTCAGGGCTGCCGACAGTGGGGTTCGAACCCACTATCTCACGAATACGTGGGCAGATATGCATACGATTTTACATTTAATATCATACACTGACTGACAGAGCAAATGCAACACCAAGAAGGAGTGGTTCGAAAGCGATGAAAGTTGGGGAAAAAAAAACAGAGACGGCACGGACGAATAATTGATGTTTATTTCAAACCGATATGCAGGTTACACAATGCGCGCGGCATCGACTCAGTAGGATGTAGGACCACCGCGAGCGGCGATGCACGCAGAAACACGTCGAGGTACAGAGTCAATAAGAGTGCGGATGGTGTCCTGAGGGATGGTTCTCCATTCTCTGTTAACCATTTGCCACAGTTGGTCGTCCGTACGAGGCTGGGGCAGAGTTTGCAAACGGCGTCCAATGAGATCCCACACGTGTTCGATTGGTGAGAGATCCGGAGAGTACGCTGGCCACGGAAGCACCTGTACACCTCGTAGAGCCTGTTGGGAGATGCGAGCAGTGTGTGGGCGGGCATTATCCTGCTGAAACAGAGCATTGGGCAGCCCCTGAAGGTACGGGAGTGCCACCGGCCGCAGCACATGCTGCACGTAGCGGTGGGCATTTAACGTGCCTTGAATACGCACTAGAGGTGACGTGGAATCATACGCAATAGCGCCCCAAACCATGATGCCGCGTTGTCTAGCGGTAGGGCGCTCCACAGTTACTGCCGGATTTGACCTTACTCCACGCCGACGCCACACTCGTCTGCGGTGGCTATCACTGACAGAACAGAAGCGTGACTCATCGGAGAACACGACGTTCCGCCATTCCCTCATCCAAGTCGCTCTAGCCCGGCACCATGCCAGGCGTGCACGTCTATGCTGTGGAGTCAATGGTAGTCTTCTGAGCGGACGCCGGGAGTGCAGGCCTCCTTCAACCAATCGACGGGAAATTGTTCTGGTCGATATTGGAACAGCCAGGGTGTCTTGCACATGCTGAAGAATGGCGGTTGACGTGGCGTGCGGGGCTGCCACCGCTTGGCGGCGGATGCTTCGATCCTCGCGTGCTGACGTCACTCGGGCTGCGCCTGGACCCCTCGCACGTGCCACATGTCCCTGCGCCAACAATCTTCGCCACAGGCGCTGCACCGTGGACACATCCCTATGGGTATCGGCTGCGATTTGACGAAGCGACCAACCTGCCCTTCTCAGCCCGATCACCATACCCCTCGTAAAGTCGTCTGTCTACTGGAAATGCCTCCGTTGACGGCGGCCTGGCATTCTTAGCTATACACGTGTCCTGTGGCACACGACAACACGTTCTACAATGACTGTCGGCTGAGAAATCACGGTACGAAGTGGGCCATTCGCCAACGCCGTGTCCCATTTATCGTTCGCTACGTGCGCAGCACAGCGGCGCATTTCACATCATGAGCATACCTCAGTGACGTCAGTCTACCCTGCAATTGGCATAAAGTTCTGACCACTCCTTCTTGGTGTTGCATTTGCTCTGTCAGTCAGTGTATATACAGTACAAAACTACTTATTCACCTCTTTTATCTATTCGGTCATGACTGTAAATATTATAGCCCGTTATGTGTATCATACTACTAGGGATAGTTGCTCGTAACCAGCTCTCACTAACTCAAGCTACGTGTGCATTGCTGTTTTCAAGGAGAGCCGTTAGCTCCTCATGGTGAGTAGGTAGGGACTGAGAATTTAAATGAATGCAGTTCAATGATCCTGAATTGGCCTGAAATACTTGAACTATTGAGCTCTAGCAGGGGGGTGTCTCCGTTCTCGGATAGGAGAGCTTAGGGGTAGATGGACAGTCAGGTCCACAGCTGGCAGTGGTTACAACTTATAAGTTATAACAGTACTCATCACACAAAGCAGTATACCAAGTAGAATACATGATTCTTCCCTTCGTATCTCCTCCGATATCGCGCCGGCATTTTATGCACTCAATCACATTCATACTCAAGAATAAAACACTATAGCACAAACTTAAACTAATTCACATTGTTATTACTTTACTACATTGTTTCACCCCCTAGCTGCTTGAAATACATTGTTAAGGTCAGCTCGTGGGGTCACTTGTAATTATTTCCCATCAGAGTTTAGAATAATGATACGTCCATCCTTAGTCCATACAGATTTATGACCGAAGTGGTCACGCGCGGCGTTTAGTATGTCCTTTCTCCTTGCTGTTAGCGATTCCGTTATCAGCATACCTGATCCCTTCAGCGACTTCTTTGCATGCCAGATACGGTCACGTTCGTGATATCGCGTGAACTTTATTATGATGGGCCTTTTCCCTCCCGTCACTACCTCAGCTGTTGTTTTCCTCGGTTTCCCAATCCTGTGACAGTGATCTAAATTGTCCGAAATCAAGTCTATCCCTTGATGGGATTTCACAACACCGAACACCTTATCATAGACGTCCTCGTTTGGAGCTTCTGCCACTCCGTGGAGTAATAGGCAGTTTCTCCTGCTGGACTACTCTGCTTCATCGATTAGGTCGTCCTATTTGGAGATCTTGTTATGCATTTCAGTAAGTTCGGACTTCACCTCCTTGAGCTCCCCAGTGACAGAACCTCTGAAAAACTGGAACCCAAGGGCGAGTGCTTGTAGGGAAACACCATCGGGGTTGGTAGCACTGTTGTTGGCGGCGCACGTTGCCTTCTCAAAGCGAGCTTGGATGTCGTTTAGCTTCTCTTCGAATGAAGAAATCTGCTTGTTCAAAGACTTTAGAGACGTTGTGAATGAACGCATCTAATCACTGAGTGTTATTTAGTAATGTAACCTGATCTAGTACACACAGATTGTAGTTAAACTTACTGCTTTGCTAGGTGGTTTACGGAGATCTCCCACATGCACATCCTCACTGCCATCCTATTGTTTCCCTTACATATTTCACGTTTTCATTTAACATGGAATGCATTCTAGAAAACAAAGTATAGTTCCATCAAAGACAAATCCAATAAACTTATTATGTACAGGTCACTGTCATAACGTATGCAAATTAATCATTCTGAAAAAATTATCCAATAAATTAATAAAAATATTAGAATTTCGTATAATTTCATTATAGTTTACATTTAGATTGAACAGGTTAAGAACTAGAAGTAAACGTCAACAATCCAACGTAGCCACTGCATGTGCTTCTATGCGTATGTATGTAACCAGTTTCGCATAATTATTAGGAAGTTAGATTTTCCCGATTACAAGAAAGATCAACTACAGTGACTGTATTTAGTGAAGGAACGTTGTGATTGGCTACATACAAATCCACACCGACGTACATATATTTATGGGAGCTTGATTCTCGTGATGATTTGCAGGTTCATGTTCGATCTGCCTAATAGGTTGCAGGCTTTGTGCGAGATTGGAGGGTAATCCCATCACTCTGGCATCGAAGATAAACTCTCGCAAGAGCCTGTAGCTCTCCGTTATGAATCTTGTGTTAAATTATTCATGAAGAACGGCTAACGCCCTTATTATTTCCGTATTGTGAAACAATTATTATAATACTGTGATGGTAGTCTGTCCCTCTAACAAGGAAGTGCAATTCTAAGTGACTCCAAATAACAATCTGTATGAACTGATGAAAAATCTCTACCTACGTAAAAAAAACTAATATAATACCAATTTATCTCTTTGCTTCAATCGGTAATATCTTGAATAACGTTTAGCTATCAGTTCTGTCCTTATGAATATAATAGGTTGTGACTGAAATATATATGTATTTCGTCTTAAGGAGTGGCATTACCTCGTAATTAGATGGCGTTTGACTGGTGCAAAACCTTTCTCATCGAAGAACAAAGGTTTCTTAAATAACTAAGTGGAAATTTAGTCTTCGATACTTTTATATATAACTGTTCGTTTTCAGAATAAAATAGTTTATATAAACATGTGCTAAATTTGCAATATTTGTGAAATTACATTTTTTCTGTATGGTAAGCATTAGAACAACCTTGCAAAAACTATTAAAGACAATCAAATGACATATAGATGGATTTATTGATATTCAAACCTACATCATTTAAAACAATTTTCACTTCCTCTGTGTATGTGTGTGTGTGGATAATAATAATAATAATAATAATAATAATAATAATAATTGTTACCGAGTTTTAGCGGTAGGTAGAAGTGTGAATGGATCTCAAGCTACGAAATTATAGTGCATGTAAACTAAATTTAAAATTTAATAAGGTTATATTTTCCTTTCAAAATAAATAAGTAACAAGCATGGCAGGTACAGAGTAGCCAGTAAAATAAGGTAGTTACAATATTTACAGGATTTGGGCTTCGCGCCCCGAATTCACAATGTTTGGGCAATCAGCTCAGTTTTACCCCAGACGCAAGTTTTAACAGAGGGGCAGAAAACCCCATTCATACCTAGGAGCCCTTGCTCCAAAATTACACTGAAAAGCCTCCTCGAGGCATACCATACTCAAAGAGCCACACGCTCTCAAATTTAAGCCTCTCCCAGGCCACACCAAACTCCACCTTCAAGCTGTCCTCAACGGACATAAACACAGGGGTAAAATACCCAATCTACTGAGGTCTATTAAACGAAAAGAATGTTAATTAAATGACCTCTAAAATAACAATTTGAGAGGAGGCGAACTTGCACTCCGAATACACTTTGATTAAGACCTACTTGGCGCTAGGCCGTTAATACAAGGGCTGATCCCATACTAAAGAGGTGACTTAAGAAGAGAACGATTTGTTTTACATTAACGAAGAATAGGTTGAGAAAAGTAAATTCACCTCAAAACAATATGAGTGGGAGCTCGAGAGGGTTAGCACTCTCTATCCCAGAATGTAGCTTTACAAGAGAATAGATGAAGAGAGTAGTTGCATTTTAGGAAAAGGTTACATAGTGGAACGCTTCGAACCCGCCCCGAAAGTTAAACTGCTGAGCTAGCAAAGAAAGAATTTATTAATCGGCCATTACCTTATTGCTGACCGCTGCCGAGGAAAGAGGCGCTTCCCGCCTCCTGCTATGTACTTTATACACTGAAAGATGGAACAGAAGTGGCCCGGAGACCCAAAACTCAGCAGTTTATATCCTCTCGCGGAAGGTTCTAGGTGTTAGGGGAAAGAAAACACCCTCCCACAAACTTTTTATTGGCTAGGGTACAGAAACATATTCAAGTTGGGGGAAGATACCTATGATTGGTCAGAAATTAATAACAGAAATTCGAGATTGGTCAAATGCAAAACAAGGGGAAAGAGAGGGGTATACAGCCAACTTAAACAATAACAGAAAGAAATTTAACAAAGAACAAACTTTTGAAATAAAATTTTCTCCAAAGAACAGTTATTTTTCTTCCCACTAGGGTGTACTATTGTAGTTTTTCAGTGGTGTCCTCTAGAAGAGAAAGTTCACACTTCTTATTTCAAGCAAAACAAAACCACATCAAAAATGACACAGTTCAAAAACTCCGAAATTTACAGGTAGTGACATCTTCTGTGAAAGTAGAAAATTAATACCATCAATAAAGTTCAGACTTCCTCCAGCAGAGGAGTTTCAACTGGCGCACATTTTAAATTAGCGGAGTGGAGGTGTACCGCCCGGTACAGACCTCCCCCCCCAAAGGTTCCTCCAGGGGTGACACATGAAGTCAGTTTAAAACAAGTTCCAAGTTATGATGTGAATATGAAGATAGATTGCAGAAGCATTTATGAGATTTTCTTAATTTGGTTGTTTCAGTTTCAAAATTTTGGTTGTTGCAGGTGAAGTAAAGTCTTTCTGTTTGTAGTAGTTGAATTCTGAAGATAAATTTTTAATACTTAAAAGTGAAGAAAAATTTTGCAATGTCCACCAATATTGCTGTTGAATTCTCATGAAACGGTATTAAGGTTGAACAGGAATGTCTATGTAGTTGATGTAGGCTAAGTTGGATGGCCAGACCGTCCGTTACAGCTTGCGTCCAAAGGAAGCCGCTCGGAGCCCTCAAGTACCCTGAGATACCGCTCGCCCGCACTATGAGGGGAGCAGAGGTGTAGAAGCACGCCGCGCCCGCGGTGAACATATACAGGCTGCGGGCAAGTAGCAGGTCGTGCGCCGCACATCAGCCTTGGCCGGGAGGAGAGCTCCGGCTCGCCGTGCACATGTCGTCCTCGCTGGGGCCGAGGGGGCCCGTCCTCGAACCCAGCCGCGGGACAGCGCCGCGCGGCTGCGGGGGCACTGAAACATTAAAACTAGGCGGCAGAATTGTGTTGGACCATCATGTTTCTTTGAGGGCACAGGCTTGTAGAGAGATTGAGGGGCCAGCGGCGTGCAGATATCCATGGCATTTCATCAAAGCCAGCCACTGTGTGTAGTGGAGCAGGAGACGGGAGCGTGGTAATGGCCGTGGCAAGGACAGGATGGCAGTTTAACAAATCGGGGGAGGTTTACAAGAAATGCTTAAATATAGAGAAATATAATAGAAGGAGCAGAAAGCCTTAAGAGTGGAACTCACAAAAAAATATAACCATCATATTCTTATCAAATTATATGAAGGAAGTTGAAACAAAATTTACACCGGTTTCACCTGGGACAGGTGAACCCTAAATATCCTCTCGGTGGCTGGATTGCTTACTAACAATGTAACTGGAGTAAGAAAATCGAGAATGATGCATGGCCCATGAAATCTGGGGGCAAGCTTGCCCGCGGGAACAAAATTCTTGACCATCACCTGGTCACCTACCTTCAAAGTGGTGGGTCTCCGTCCACGATCATACTTTTCCCTAACCTTTTCATGAGATACCTTAAGATTGGCTTTAGCTTTCTTCCAAAGATCTTTAATGTTGTCCGGATCTATTGTCTCGGGTAGAATGTCACTCAGAGACCAGAGGTTAGAGAGCGGCGTGTTGGGAACAAACTTGAACATCAAGGAAGCTGGAGTGAACTTATGAGATTCATGAACCGCCGAATTCAAAGCAAAAGCTATCCAATGCAGGGACGTGTCCCACCTGGAAGGATCTTCATGATGATAGGCAATAAGTGCGGACCTGAGATTACGGTTAACCCGTTCAGCCAGAGATGGTTGAGGGTAATAAGCAGAAGTAGTTACATGAGAGATGGATAAGTCAAAACAGAATTTACGAAATAAGTGAGATGTAAAAGCCTTAGCATTATCAGATACAATATATTGGCACGGACCAAAAGAAGCAAAAATAGAATTTAAGCAAGTAATGGTAGACTGAGCGGTAGCCAGCTTAGTCGGAAATAACCAAGAAAATCTGGTAAAACCATCTACACACACAAAGATGAACTTGTTGGCATTTCCCTTCGACTGGGGGAAGGGTCCTACATAATCAATATACAGGCGTTCCATGGGGCGCGACGCTTGCTGAGAAGACAAGAGGCCTACCTTGGTGGACATGGTCGGTTTACTGAGCAAACAGGATTTACAAGCCTTTACTAGTTCACGGATTTCACCGTCCATACCTTTCCAGATGAACATATCACGAATCTTTTCACGAGTTTTAAAGATACCAAGATGTCCTCCTAATGGGGTCTCATGATAATACTTGAAGATCATAGGTACAAGAACCGCTGGAACAACAACTTTCATCATCTTATCATGCCTCGAAGGGCAACATAGAACCCCATTCCTCAGAACATAAGGGACAACATGTTCCCCAGAAGAAAGGGTTTCCATTATCGGAGCCAGCGTCGGATCTTCACGTTGGTATTTCTCGATATCCCTAAAAAGCATGGGAGCATCTGTTAGGATGGCATTAACCTCAAATAGTATGGACTCGGAAGGTGATGATCTGTCGACCGGTTCGTGGGTCTCGACGTCGTTAGAAAACATACGGCTGAGTCCATCAGCAACAACATTTTCGGTACCTCTGATATGTCTAACATCAAATTGGAAGGCAGAAATACGGATGGCCCAACGGGCTATACGACCAGTACGACGCGGCCTACCTAAGACCCAACTTAAAGCTTGATTATCTGTCTCCAGGTCGAATTTGACGTGTTCCAGATAGAGACGGAACTTTTCTAAGGCGAATAAGACTGCCAAACCTTCGAGCTCATAGATGGAATACTTGGCTTCTTGAGCCGATAGAGTCCTAGATGCGTAGGCGATGGGTCGCCTCCCTAGTTCAGTCTCTTGAAGAAGGACTGCCGCTATTGCTGACGACGACGCATCGGTTTGGACGATGAATTTCTTCGAGAAATCAGGCATAGCAAGTACAGGAGCATTACAGAGAGCTAATTTAAGATCTTCAAAAGCGGCTTGTTGAGAAGGTCCCCACTCGAATTTGATGCCTTTCCTACGAAGAAGGTTTAAGGGCGCCGCTCTATTAGCGAAGTTAGGAATAAACTTCCTGAAGAAATTCACCATACCAATGAACCTGGCGATACCTTTAATGTCTTTGGGAGGTTTAAAATCACGGATGGCCTGTGTTCTAGAATGATCGACAGCTACACCATCGGGTGACACAATATGCCCTAGGAATGACATAGAGGGCTTAGCAAAGGCAACCTTGGACAACTTAACAGTTAACCCAGCCTTACGAAGGCGATCGAGAACTTCTCGCAGATGATCTAGATGTTCTTCAAAAGTCTCTGAAAATACGACGACATCATCCAAGTAGTGATATAAGTACTCGAATTTGATGTCGGAGAAGACCCTATCTAGTAGCCTAGTGAGCACAGCTGCCCCCGTGGGGAGCCCGAAAGGTACGCGGTTGTATTCATATAAATTCCAGTCCGTAGCAAACGCTGTAAGGTGTTTAGACTCTTCGGCAAGGGGAATTTGATTATAGGCCTGATTCAAGTCCAAGATGGTGAAGAACTTGGCCTTACGAAACCATGAAAAACAAGAATGAAGGTCAGGAAGGGGCACAGATTGCAACACCACCTTCCGATTGAGAGCCCTGTAATCAATGACAGGCCTGAAGCCTCCTTGGGGTTTCGGGACTAGAAAAATAGGCGATGAATACGCCGACTTAGAGGGCCTAATAATACCATCCTTCAACATCTGATCGATAATTTCTTTCAGAGCCTTCATTTTAGGTGGAGATAGCCTATAAGGTGGAAAACGGACAGGAATCGAATCCGTGACCTCAATTTTGTATTCAATAAGGTCAGTAACACCAAGAGTATCAGAGAATACCTCGGGAAATGACTGACACAATTTGCGAATACTATCAGCCTGCTCCTCAGGTAGATGTCTAAGGTCTAACAACATCTCATCCTGGGTAGGCGAAATAGAAGAACATGATGCAGAATTACACTTTAATAGAGGGATGTTACAATTAGCGGCAAATTTGAAAGTGCAAGACCTACTCTGAAGATCGAGCACAAGACCAGTGTGAGAAATAAAGTCAGCTCCCAATATAATGGGGCAAGATAGGTGCTTGGCCACAAACAGTTTGATTTTCCATGTAAATTTAAAAATACGAATTTTGACATATAAGGAACCGAGAATTTCTAATGGAGAGGAATTAGCCGAAACGTATTGGATCGCCGACAAACAATAGTTAGGAAGCTTACAAACAGATTTCAATTTTGAATACCAATCAGCCGAAATAATAGAACAAACACTACCTGAATCTAAGAGAGCTGTTATAGGCTCGTTATTTAACTCAATTTTGAGAAAGGGGACCGGTGCGGGGGAATCCGCCGCAATCCTAAGACACTCTTTGGGACCTTCAAAAGATGAATTTGAAAATTGCTCGTTCCCTGAATTTACAACCTGTTTACCAGGGGCTGAGTCTCGGGAAGATGGATTAGTCGACTCAGCCGAAGCCACTAGTCACTTTTTATTATTGGCATAGGTGGAATTTGCACCAGAAGTTGAGCAGGAGGGGGTGCTATTCGAATTGGGACAATTCTTGGCAATATGTGAGAAAGCCCCACATTTAAAACAGCCTTGTGATGACCCGGCTCCATTCCTTGTCCCACTTGACTTGATCAGTGGACACTTGTTGCGCAGATGGTCAGGCGACCCGCAAGCATAGCATTTACGGGGATTGACTGGTCGGCGAGGTGGAGGCCGAGTGTTACTAAAGGAAGGCGGGGGTTCTTTCGCGACACGCAAAGAATCGGCGTATCTAACTCCTTCCGCTGAGACGGCCAATGTTTCAAGTTCAGAGAAAGTTTGCGGGCACGCCGCGAAACACAAATATGACCTATAGGGTGGTGAAATCCCTTCCACAATAGCTTGTACAATCTGATCCTCAGGGAAATGAAGAGCAAACACCCTAGTATAAAACTTAATATCTTGGATGAAGTCTGCCAAGTTTTCATCCAAGCGCTGTACCCGATAATAGTACTTCTGAATAAGGGAGGACCTGGCCCTAGCAGGGATGAAGTTAGCTAGCAAGTGGGCATGGAAATCCTCAATAGATGATTGCTCGGCTATGGCTCTTACGATTTTATCAGAGAGAATACCAATAGCATACGGATAGATAATTTGCAAGATTTGACATGGCGACAGAGAAAAAACAAGGGCATGATCCTGAAATTCCACTAGAAATCTTAAAAATGAAATTACGTCACTGGTGGTATTAACGGAAAACTTAGATATACCTCTGAGCAACATTGCCAATGGATGAGGCAAGCTACTAAACCCGGGTGACATAGTAGGTAAAGGTTTCAATGGCAAAGAAGTTAATTCAGAACGGATGTTACTCAACGATGCACGGTGTTCAGACTCGTTGTCCAATGGGGCAGAGATAGTATGAGCAGCGATGGTTTTCCTATTTACTTCTCCCTTAGCAGGTTCTTCCTCGCTACCTACATTCACTATGGTGGGCTGATCAGATTTGGGAGGAACTTCCCCAGTTAACAATTGAGTGACCTTACTAGATAATTCGGAAATATTTTCCAGGAGCGTACTAGCTTCCTTCCTCTGAACGTCATTCAGTTTTAGAGACAACAGATCGTTAACCCTATTCGAAAAATGATATAGCCTGCCTTGCACACGCTTAATTTGATTAGGAGACAGATCATTTTCATCAAAAAAACTAACTACAGAAGCTAGCCCAGTAATATTCTCGACGATCGTGGAAAGAGAGTCATCAATTTCTTTCTCTCCCAGATTGGGGATGGAAATGGGCAAATCAAGGGACTCTCTAAGCTTGTTAGTGTCTACTGCAACCGTGCCTCCAGATTACACATTTCTGATATTTAATTCATAGATCAACTCCTCTTTGCGCAAATAATTAAGATGGAGAACATCGCGAGGGCCGGGCATGATGACAGAACAATTTTGAAAAAGTCAAAAAAATTCCAGCAACTGAGAAAATGGTTAGAGTTCGGATCAAAACAATGTGTAGCCGTCAAAAGGGGCTAAATTGAGACCCATTCAACCACGCTCTGCTACCACTTGTTACCGAGTTTTAGCGGTAGGTAGAGGTGAAAGAAGGTGCGGGTGTGAATGGATCTCAAGCTACGAAATTATAGTGCATGTAAACTAAATTTTAAATTTAATAAGGTTATATTTTCCTTTCAAAATAAATAAGTAACAAGCATGGCAGGTACAGAGTAGCCAGTAAAATAAGGTAGTTACAATATTTACAGGATTTGGGCTTCGCGCCCCGAATTCACAATGTTTCGGCAATCAGCTCAGTTTTACCCCAAACGCAAGTTTTAACAGAGGGGCAGAAAACCCCATTCATACCTAGGAGCCCTTGCTCCAAAATTACACTGAAAAGCCTCCTCGAGGCATACCATACTCAAAGAGCCACACGCTCTCAAATTTAAGCCTCTCCCAGGCCACACCAAACTCCACCTTCAAGCTGTCCTCAACGGACATAAACACAGGGGTAAAATACCCAATCTACTGAGGTCTATTAAACGAAAAGAATGTTAATTAAATGACCTCTAAAATAACAATTTGAGAGGAGGCGAACTTGCACTCCGAATACACTTTGATTAAGACCTACTTGGCGCTAGGCCGTTAATACAAGGGCTGATCCCATACTAAAGAGGTGACTTAAGAAGAGAACGATTTGTTTTACATTAACGAAGAATAGGTTGAGAAAAGTAAGTTCACCTCAATACAATATGAGTGGGAGCTCGAGAGGGTTAGCACTCTCTATCCCAGAATGTAGCTTTACAAGAGAATAGATGAAAAGAGTAGTTACATTTTAGGAAAAGGTTACATAGTGGAACGCTTCGAACCCGCCCCGAAAGTTAAACTGCTGAGCTAGCAAAGAAAGAATTTATTAATCGGCCATTACCTTATTGCTGACCGCTGCCGAGGAAAGAGGCGCTTCCCGCCTCCTGCTATGTACTTTATACACTGAAAGATGGAACAGAAGTGGCCCGGAGACCCAAAAATCAGCAGATTATATCCTCTCGCGGAAGGTTCTAGGTGTTAGGGGAAAGAAAACACCCTCCCACAAACTTTTTATTGGCTAGGGTACAGAAACATATTCAAGTTGGGGGAAGATACCTATGATTGGTCAGAAATTAATAACAGAAATTCGAGATTGGTCAAATGCAAAACAAGGGGAAAGAGAGGGGTATACAGCCAACTTAAACAATAACAGAAAGAAATTTAACAAAGAACAAACTTTTGAAATAAAATTTTCTCCAAAGAACAGTTATTTTTCTTCCCACTAGGGTGTACTATTGTAGTTTTTCAGTGGTGTCATCTAGAAGAGAAAGTTCACACTTCTTATTTCAAGCAAAACAAAACCACATCAAAAATGACACAGTTCAAAAACTCCGAAATTTACAGGTAGTGACATCTTCTGTGAAAGTAGAAAATTAATACCATCAATAAAGTTCAGACTTCCTCCAGCAGAGGAGTTTCAACTGGCGCACATTTTAAATTAGCGGAGTGGAGGTGTACCGCCCGGTACAATAATAATAATAATAATAATAATAATAATAATAATAATAATAGAGGTGTAAAGTAAATACAAGAGACGAGTCGGTCACTCGCATTATGAATAGCTCTGTCCACCTAAAAAATCCAAGGCGACCTCTGACGAGCCCTCTGACGAGCTACATATTGTCGAGAGAACTGAAAAGTACATTGAGATCGGTGGTAGAAATTTTGAACATGTAGTGAAGGATGAGTAGAATTTCACACACAGAAAACAGAACCTATTCTTCAAATTAGTCAAGGGAAATGCGGACCTGGTTTTTGTCATTTGTGATATTGTCATTCATAAACCAGTAATTGACATTTGCATCAATTTACAAATATGGTATGTAGCAAAGAAATAATGTAGTCCGGATTATTAATAACGATTAATGTATTTCTAACTGTTAATAATAAGAGATAATTTCACTTCTTTTTGGAGGACTGTAAATTCATATATCTTTAATATTAATGTACATAATTTTCAATTAGTGATATTACAAAACACAATACAGCATGATTGTTCTTCGATAATCAATGAACCAATTACTCATATTTCTGAGTAGTATGTATAACATTCAACAACTCTCCTTTTCCAAGCAGGAAGTCGTAGAATTCAGGGCATTTGAAATTCTACACTTTGTGATCAACATATCAGAATTGAGAACACATTTCGACATAGCTTCTGCGTTGTGGCTTGCTAATTGGTGATTTGAACAGACACTTCTAGCCTTCTTAGAAATTGCTTTACGTCGCACCGACGATGGGATAGGAGAGGGCTATGAGTGGCAAGAAAGCGGCCGTGCTCTCATTTAAAGTACAACCCCAGCATTTGCCTGTTGTTAAAACGGAAAACCACGGGAAACCACCCTCAGGGCTGCCAAGAATGGGGTTCTAACCCAATATCTCCCGAATACTGGATACTGGCCACATTTAAGGGACTGCAGCTATCGAGCTCGGTCCACCGAAAACCATCTTGACATCTGCCGACGGTGGGGTTCGAACCCACTATCACAAGAATGGAAACAGAGGAAAGAGAAAGCATTGGAGAAGCGTGTTAGTATCCACTGTTACCACTGGTAACAGACTGAAAACATAAATATCACATATTCTTTAATATTAATATTTAATATTTTTGTTTCTTTGCCTGGACGTGTCGCGAATACTCTGTTGCAGCAGTTTACCACCGTCTAGGCTGAGCGAGAGACTGTTGCACTCCATGCAGTGGTTACGCTTTGAGTCTCTTGTAACAGCTAGGCGAGTACTACTGCGCCTGCGCCAAGCAAGGCCCCTTTCCCCTTGGCACCAAGATGTATCCTAGTACGTTATCCAGTCGTGTTACCACAGTAGAAAGTGGAAACGAAAGCTTATAACGTCGGTGCTGAGCTGTTCCATCCGTTCGTTCTGCCGCGCTCAACAGTGCACTGTTATATTATTGCGTTATTGTTTTCTATTATAATACGATGTGACTTCTCTTGTTAAAATGTGAATTTATATTTAGTTTATATTAGGTAAGGATAGCCTATAGGACTGCACAACGTATTAAGCATTAATATGTGCGCTGTCGCTTCTACCTCGAATATAATTGAGTAGACGGGCCCAGAATATTCAGGTATATAATAGAAAGCTTAATTAACACGCAATTTTCGTTGAGTACTTTTAAAGAAAAGAAAAACATAATTGTAAAAGGTAGACCCAGGCCTTCTCTTAAAAATTTATTTAAGGAATCGAAAAGAACAGTACGGTATTTTCATGACTCGTGGTGGACTGGTTATCCGGTTGTGCAAAAATGAATAAACTGTACTGTTCGCCATGTATTCCATTTTCCTCAGAAAATAATACTTGGAATAAAGATGGTGTGGACAGTTTAGATAGTTTCAGAGTTTCGAAGAGTCGCCATCAACGTTGTTGCCGATATGATTCAGTTAGGAAGGTCTAGAATAGAGTTCTGTTTGAGTACAGCTTACAGAAAGAAAATTAACAAGGATAATGAGCTAGTAAAAAATAACAGATATATTTTCAGCACTTTAGTAGATACTGTGTGTTTTCTTTCAAAGCAAGGATTACCTTTCAAGGGTCATCGAGAAACTGAACAGTCCGATAACAGAGGTAATTACAGGGAGTTGCTAGCGTTAATTGCTAAAGAACATGACGTATTTCGAAACCACTTAGAAACATCTACAGTTTTCTCAGGACTTTCATCTGATATACAAAATGATATTATTGAAGCCATAGCTATTTTTACTGTATGACCAGCGAAATTAAAGACGAGGTTAAGAAAGCAAACTTTATTTCCGTTATTTTGGATGAAAGTACAGACGTTTCTAACAGAGCATAACTCTCGACTGTATTTAGATATGTTAGTCCCGAAGGCGAAATTCAAGAGAGATTTTTGAGATTCTGTGATGTAAGCGGTGACCGTTCTGCTGTTCCTCTCTCTAAACATCTCTTTCGAGTGCTAAAAGAATCTCAGTGTGGTGAAAAGTTAATAGCAGAAACATCTGATGTCGCAGCAGTGATGGCAGGACAGCACAGTGGGTTGCAGAAGTTAGTCAGGGATATGTATGACCAGACTATATCTGTTCACTGCTATGGTCATAGGCTCAACTTGCTATTGTAGCAATCTGTTAACCACATCAAGGAATGCAAAGTATTTTTTCAGACATTGTCCGGGTTAGCAGGGTATTTTTCATCATCTCCTAAAAGGGCCGCTGCTCTTGAGAAAGTAATACAGAGACAATTACCAACAGTAGCGCCTACCCGACGGATATATGCTGGTAGGCTCGTTGAAGTTGTATCCTCTCTCTATACAGATTTCCTTGAATTCTTCAGAGATATGAAAGATAACGCAGACGAATGGGACGGTGGAACGTGAATTCAAGCTAAGGGTTACTATGTTACCCTGCAAGACTTTGATTTCTATTTCCTATTAAATTTATTTGCTGAAGTGTTTACTCAAACTGATGTTCTGTACCAGATCCTTCAGAAGAAAATATGTGATATTGCCTTCAGCTCCAAAGAGATCCATCAATTTAAAGCGTTTTTGCAGACAACCAGAAATAATTTTGAAACTATGTGGTCAAGTTGCAAGACAATGAAGGGAGGCAAAATTACCCTTAAGAGCGCCAGAGAATTGATATTATAGGAACTAAGAAAACATCGTATCTCCGATTGTATTTGGAAATAATTGACATCATATCTGTGCAACTATCACATAGATTTTCTGATATCAAAAAGCTAGACTTCCTTCAGTTAATTGATATTGACCAAATCAACTATTTCGTGAAGGAGTACCCGAACAGTACCTATTAGCCGTTAGTGAAGACCTATGGACGTAATTTTGAGTGCATGAAACTTTAAAGTGAACTGTCTGTCCTATACGCGAAGCCTGACCTTGTGAAAAATTATGCATATGACCTCTACCAATATATGCACACCAGTGGTCTAAAAGTATATCCAGAAGCAACGAAATTGATTGACCTCATTCTCACCATCCTGGCAACTAGCGCTTCAGCTGAAAGAAGCTTCGGCCGATGACTTTCGATGTTAGGCCCCTTTAAACAAGAAGAGAAGAAAGAAGCTTCTCGGCCTTAAAAAAAAAAAAAGATACACACCTTCCTAAGAAATTCGCAACTACAGGACAGGCACTCTGCACTTTCTTTGACTGCGATTGAGAAGAAATTTCTGAGTGACTTAATGAAAAGGCCTATTTTTAACGATGCCGTGTTAGAAATTTTTGATGCCACAACATGCCGTCGTATCGACCTGAAGTACAAATAGGAAATACTGAGGTAAGCCTTGAAACTCCGTTAGAAATTAATTTTAAACTTTATGTTTATGAGTGCATGAGTAGCCTGCCATACGTTTTGCATGATGTGCAATTAGTGCATGATCGAGTCTGCTAGTTTCTATGATGTTCATGCTCACGAGTGTAAAATATATTATGTGCAATTTCATCATTTTCAAATGATGTTATCTTATACAAAAGAAATATCAATGATCAAGTCTTTCACTTTTATGAAATGACATTTTTACTGCTATGGTGCGAGCGACAATATACTCTCAGAAGAGTGTGCTAACACTTTTCAGAACGTCACGCGTCGCCACTGATAGAATGTAAAACATAGTTTTTTTAACGTATCTTAATACGGCCTTTATTAAATTTCATTAACATGGGCTGCGGGTTAGTTTTTTTTTTTAAAGCAGTATCCGGTCACCTTAGTTATACTGTGAATTGTTACAAATAACGTAGCTTGGTGCATCATTAAGATTGTTGATTTCATTCGTGTTGCACTGTTACAAATTATTATAGGATTTGTGCATTAATAAAAACATCAATAAGACATTTGTGGTCCTTTAATGTCTTTGTAAGTTTGTTCTTACGCACACTCTGGGAAAATCTGTAATTCCATACACATAGCTCATTGGGAACATGTCTATCTGACATTTCACGCTTCAAATTCCCTGTACTTGTGCCTCCAGAAATACATATACTTACTGCTTGCCCTGAAACACCCTCTAATATAATAACTTCGATATCAAAAATGAGAAGACAGTGATACATATTAATGTATGCCGTTGATTAATTATGGCCAATTGAGGTCTCTATAACTTGGTTGCTTATGAGTGAATCGAGTGAATCATACATGTGATAAAATTATATTACTTTTAGGATATGATATAGCTTCCTTATAACAAGATTCAATTCTGTCTTTCATGAAACAAACTTTGGAGTAACAGTAAAAGTTTATATCGGTAAGCAGCCAGAAGAAACCCAGACAGAATTACGACATTCAGCTACTCTTTAAACCGATACATTGTTCTCAATATCGTCATAATAAAGGAGCTCAACACTATCTGTATAGTCCTCTTTACTGTACGTTACGAACTCGTAAAATTGATAATGAATCGGAGGAATATCCTTCCTTACTGTCAGGAGTTGAAATCAAGTACTCATCTGTCCGTGAACATTTAAACTTGATAGCGAATTGTTATGTAATATATCTTTATAGATAAACAACCGGAGAGTACTTTACTTCCCATCACATTCATCATCCGTTAGTTAGGTTCACCACAAATTTCCTCATAAAGCTTGGATTTATCGGTATATCGCTTTCTTAGTTGGATATAGAATAGAGTTGGCCAGTTTTACTTTCTCTTAAAACAATAACCACCACAACCAATATCTTAATCGGGTGGTTTATGTAATACATAGTGTAATACAGCGTAGTGTCCTTACGTCATTACTATGGTTGGTAAAATAAGCAATCAAAATCTCAAAATATAGGCTATGAAGTGCCCAAATATGCACTGAAACAACTGCGTCTGAATACTTACTTTTACAGAATACAAGTAAAGACCATCAACATACACCATGAGATATTCAAGTTTTAATGTCATAAAAATAAATACATTATTGCTTAAAGACTGAAACATAGTATTCTTAACGTTTACTTTTCAATCAAAACCCATTTAGCAAAACTCTGAGATACTATAATTATCCCTATATTACATTGATCAAGCATGCTTCCTCTATAATTATAAAAGGAAGTGTTTGTCTGTCTGTGTGTCTGTATATCAGTGTGTCTGTGCGCGATGCCCAGCAAAATCTACAGCACGCAGCGATCTGAAATTTTGAACATAGGTAGATGAAAAGGGGTCCAAATGCACTTCGAAGTCGGAATTTTCATTTTCGCTTTCGTTGGTGAGTTATGAACGAAAAACCATCGGAAAACGTGCATTGGGATATGACAATCCAACGTGCTGTCACCAAGATTAAAAGCATAGAGTCGCTGTCGCTAGGCAACGTACATAAGATAGATAGAGCACACAATATTCAAGGAGCCATTTTACGTCCAGGGCGTAGGAAACCGTTCTTGGTCTTATATGGTGTGAAGGCATATGACGCTGTTGATGGTGATTCGTCCGTCGGATCGGGACGTAGTCTTGAGCTATTCGAGAGGAGTGGGCTATGTGCCGGCGCCGGGTTTCATCCTCTTCATTCTTACTATCATAGCTAATGTCATTCATTTCATCTCATTAACTCATCTGATTAGGTTGACGTCATGAAAGTCATTCGGTCGTAAAAATTCGCTACGCAGATTCATCTCACTTCATACCCAATCCCCGTAGAGAAAGGGGGCAAGGGTTGGACACTTATACATTTAGAGGAAACATATATGACACCAGATAGACGATAATAATAAACAAGGAATAATACATATATCAGTCAGGTTGCCATTTTCCTTCAATCCATGATGTCCGTCTGTTTATCTGTCTGTGTTCGTGTGTGCGATACCCAGCCAAATCCACGGCAAACAAAGATCTAAAATGTTTGTATAGGTGGGCACAGGTTTTCACCTAAGACGCATGGCTGTGTCTGAGAGCATTTCTTGCAGCAAGACATGAAGCTGTCAACGTCGTCAACAAACAACACTCACAAGAATTATCTGGTTTCCTATAAATTGAAAAGTCTATCGACACGACATGTCATACAGATTAGGCTGTCAACTACACGACAGAGATTTTGAACAATTTGGAGTCACCTGGAGTACCCTCGAACATCTTGGGGTGGACGATTGTGGCACCGATTATCCTTCTCAGGAATATGAATCCTTCCCTCTGAAATGAACGCGGCTCTGAAACTGATGACGAATATTATTGAAGCCACCATCATGACTGAGCATGCCGCGGGCGAAGTAGTATTCCTCGGACTGTAAGTCCATTGAGTAGGAAGCCATTTTCGGCTCGCGACACGAGGAGCCATCAGCCCGTATATATTCAAAAGTGTTTGTGTGTATGTATGCGAAGCCCAGTCAAATCTACGACACACAGAGATCTGAAATTTTAACATAGGACAATCGCTTAAAGTTTGAGGACTCCACCTTCGAAAACAGTGCTTTTGCCATTGTCAACTGTACGTGGATTATTCAAGAGTTCGAAAGGCAAACACAAGACAGTATACATCTTACCTCCAATGGAAGGACATTAATATAGTTTATTCCAAAGCTCTAAGGAAACAATACATTTTGTATTATACAACATGGTCCTTTACATGGTTTTAATATTATTTGTACATCCATCAACCCGGTATCTTAAGCATTGAAAGTAACAATATAATAACAATAAAATAATGTATTTTATGCAATTTACGTCAAAAAGATGTTAGTTAATAAATATAATGCTTTAATTTGCTTTAAATAAAGAGTTTAGAAACATCTAACGGTTGACTTACTAAATGCGGGCAAATCCGCGGGCACATGCTAGTCTGTATATAAAATAATACTTATGAACAGAATGGCAATAATTAAGGAAGGGGTGAGGCAGGGTTGTTCACTCTCACCATGCTCTTTCAACTTGTTTATTGAAGAATCAATATGTGTTTTAAAGGAAAGAACTAAGGGAATAAAGATAAATGGAAAAAGAATCCACAGCATAATTTTTGGTGATGACATTTACGCAGTAGCAGATTTTGTGAAGGAATTAAACAGAATGTTATGCGTGATGCATTGAAACATTACAAATATAACATCAATATTTAAAAAACAAAATTTTAGTTGAGAGCAAAAATGACAAGCGAACCTAACACAAACATAACAATAGGAAATTCCAAAGTAGAGCAAGTGCATTTTCGTTACTTAGGAAGTATTATAAGTGAAGGCAATAAATGCACCAAGGCTGTTAAAAGAAGAACAGCTCTTGCTAAGCGGGCCTTTCAAAATAACAGAAATATTTTAACAAATACCCATATAAATTTAGAAACATGAAAGGCGTTTGTAAAATCCTTTGTCTGGAGTGTGCTATTTTATTGTTTTGAGAGTACTGATGGAAAAAGGAAAGATATTCATTGGAAGGAACTGAAATGTGCATTTGGAGGGAAATGACGAGGACTTCTAAAGGAAGTCAATGAGCAACGGAGACTGATACAAGACGTGGAAAGGAGGAAGTTAAAACGTGTAGGTCATATACCGGGACTTAATGACTTCCTAGTAAACGAATTTGAAGAAAGATACTAGGAAAGAAATGAAGAGGGAGACCAAGGAAGACATACTCGATGGGATGTGAAGACTACAAGGAGGTGAAGAGAGCAGCAGGATTGAGAGGAGAATGGTTGCAGCGACAAGGCTTAGCCTTTAGTGTATGATGATGATGATGATGATGATGATGATGATGATGATGATGATGATGATGATGATGAATAGAAAATTTAATTTCAACATCACGAGAAAGTGACGGGACAAAACTTAAAATCGGGCACTAAGCTAACGCTAATGTCCAAATCACCTTCGGAACCTTGGAGGAATTAAATAATCTCCCTTAGTTTCTTAATTTCATTACATTTACAATAACGTTTGCCATTTTATGCTATGTTATTGCACTAGCGGCGTCCAAACGTTTGACGGCAGCATCAGCACCGTCAGATTTTCGGAAAGTTCCATGCTCTGTGGTTTCAACTACTTGATGCGTCTACAAAAATTTGTTTTTATGTACACAAAACTGTTATGTACACCGGCTGCAGCCAAGGCTTGCTTTGCTTCGGTGATACATGCAGCCTCATCTTCAATTGAGTTCTGACCTGATAATTTATGTGTTTCTTCAGACTATCGAAACTAATTCAGTATGGTATAAATTTTGAAATTATCTGAAAATGATACCAGGTATAATCTGTTAATAATTTTTTTCTTTTTCATATACTTTCTAAATAATGTTATACGGAATTATTTTTTTTTTCAGGCTTACGAATCTCACAGTCGCAAAATGAAGAAAACTGACCTCCATTATATTAAGAAGAAGAATAACAACAACAACAACAACAACGAAAACAGTAAAATTATCTGATACTCACAAAGCAACATTCGAGGACTTAACGAAAGTTAATTACGAAGTCAGTAAACATCAGTACTAGATATAGCCGGTTAAAATTCAGTGTGGTGACAACAAAATTCCACTCGACTATGGTCTACTGCTTGTTATGTTAGATTTGGACATACACCAGGTGAAGAGTGGATTCTCGGCCTTCAATATCATCATTCCAACACTGCATGCCATGTTTTACCGAGGTCTAGAAATATGCACTAAATATGCTTATAATATCGAAATATGCACACACGTCCACAATATCCACATAAAACAGAAACAAATATGGTTCAATCATCTTATTTTAACAAGAAAAATTCTATTTACAAAGTTTCATTTAGATATGCTTCCGGATTTCCCCATTTCAATTATATATTTGCATATATTTCTCTTCTCTAGTCATTACTTTCCAAAATGGAGTTTGGTTCAATACGGCTTTACACCTGCCATTTCAGGATTTAGATATAAGATAAAAAAGTCCCTAGAGGATTAGAACTTAAATTCCTACTTCTTAAATACTATTCACTGTATGGATCACTAGTAGTTTGTCGCAATCCAGAACTGGAATATTTGGACAGAATTTCCAAGGGTAGAAAAGAATACTCGTAGGAGAGACCGGGGCTAGTTGTTACAGGGGAAGGTTGTTACAAATATCTTTTTGAAAGAACCAATAGGAGCAGGGCACCCCTCTCCATATAATGTGTTGACCTTGCCGACCCTCACAATCCAAGGGAGTCTCAGGCTGCGTGTGGATCTGTGAAATTTTTAAAATGGAAAAGTTTATTTTTGCTGTGTGTTTAGGTAGCGTCTTGCACCTTTCTGATCTTTAATCACGTGATCAAATATACAGGTAAACATATTTTTCTGTTTGTGATTTAAACCCTCAGACATAAGCCTTTGTTTTCTAATGTAGGATAATTATATCTTTCCTGTGTGATTAACTGTAACATAAAATATAAGATGGCGGCTACTGGGGCTAGTTGTTACTTACCACCCGGGGCATGTTGATACATGTAACAACGTGCCCCATGCTGTTCTTATTTCGATTCTCTCGTTTCTTACAGAGAACGTGGTTTGTTCCCCTATGAAGACAACTGAAAAGGGGTAACACAGACATGGAGACATTCGAAGCAGCCGCTTTAGAAGTAAGATCAAATGAATCTTCCATTAGGGAAGCTGCTACAGCGTTCGGATTTCAATTAATGACTTTGCACCATTTCACAGTATCTCGAAAGAATTTCCTCGGGAAAATGAACATGTGAGGAACAGAATTACCAGCTGCGCTAACTGCGAAATAAATTCCCCTTTCCCCTAATGTTACTGCACCAACTTGCTTTACACCTTTTACTGCCAAAATTTTGCTGGGACCCTGAATTGTTTCATCGCAGTTCCAAAGATCTAACGCAGAAGATTCTTCGTGGAACAAGCCTGGCTCAAGTAGAGCCATAGTTACCATTAGCACAAATAGTCTCACCAGAAACATTAGAAGATGGAAATTCAGCATTACGGCATGTTTGAGACATAAATGATTTTAGAGAGGCATTTTTCATATTTTTTGTCTTCACTGTAGGCTACGTGAATGAACTTCAGCTCAGACCATTATAAACTTAGTAGAGTATTGGTTTAAAATGATGTTAATTAGGTCATAGGGAGAGGTGATAACCTATTATATTAATTGTGTATGTATGGTCAGTCCTAAGCCATAAGCCTGGTTGGATCCTCAACAACTCCGCATCAGCTGTCGTGGATGGCCTGGGCATCACTGAAGAGGCGTACAAGGAAAATGAGGAGTGAGGTAGTTTCCCGTTGCTTTCCTCACAGAGCCGGGAGTCGCTATTACATATCAGTCTTCCAAGCCCACTGAAATGCATGCATCAACTGACCTGATGAACAACATTTTCACACCATTCATAGCAGGGACTGGCTGCATAAGTCACTTTCATATTGTCAAAGCCAATGATAAGACTGAACAGATAATTATGTTGTATTTAATGATTGGGCTAGTCATATTTTGAATTTAAAATGAAAATTATAAATATTTATCATATTTACAGCGACATTTTACTCTATGTAACAAAGTGCCCCTCGCATGTAACAACCTGCCCCGCTGTGGGGCATGTTGTTACAGAACACCTAAGCAGATAAAAATGTATCTTATTGACAAATGTGTGCATGTTCTTGAATTTTTCAACTGCTATTCTTATGATAAAAGTTTGTTCTTTCTATCAGCAAAATTGAAATTTCATTTACTATTCACCTTAAAATATTAAAAAAATGAAAACCAAAAATCGTAACAACATGCCCCGTTCTCCCCTACTTAGCTCACACCATTTCGTTCGATATCGGCAAGCAAGATATCTCTGGTGAGATATCCCTTGTTTCTCCCCCAAAATTAATTGAAGCAGTAATAGATCGCCAAGTGGAGTTTCGGATTCTCGGCCCAACTACACCATAAGAGAACGTCAAAATTACCACACAGGCAGCCTAAATGGTGTCAAATGAAAAGGCTTGCTGACAATAACTAAGACCATATAATAATAATAATAATAATAATAATAATAATAATAATAATAATAATAATAATAATATAATATAATATAATAATAATAATTTTAGAGAGGCATTTTTCATATTTTTTGTCTTCACTGTAGGCTACGTGAATGAACTTCAGCTCAGACCAATATAAACTTATTATTATTATTATTATTATTATTATTATTATTATTATTATTATTATTATTATTATTATTATTATTATTATTATTATTATTATTATCTATATATAGGAGGAGTTCACTAAAACAGATTTGGCAAATTCGTCCGTCCATTCCACCGTGTAACTGTCCCCTCTCGTCCAAGCACTTGAGGAGATGAAAGTTATTATCTTGGGACACATGAATATTAAATAAACTATTTGTGGCTTGCCCGCAAATTGCCACGCAAATAGAAACAATTAACATTCCATGGTTCCCCATTTCTCTATGTAATGTTTGGGCGCCATGGTTACAGTTTTAAATAAAACTGTAAACCAAAATTTATATTTACTAGCATAGAGACTTACACTTAAATCACAGGGGAAGGATTTTAAATAATTAACCATTAAGTATCGCTTAAGAAAGAAAATTAACGCAATATAAAATACAAATGAATTTATTATGCAAAAAAATGAGATGAATCGGAAAAGTTTCCTTAAAGCGTGGAGGAATTTATAATTTACTGAATTTACTATTGCTTGCTTTATCTAATTGAAGCTCACCAATTACAGCTTCCGTTGAAGTCATCTGGTTTCCGTGGTTACTCGTTCTCTTCTTCTCGATGTAGAATTTGCTGCTTGGGCATCCTTCCTTCCTACTCTGATATGGTACGGGCTATTTGGACTAGCACTCCCTGCTTACCTAGTCTTTAAATTAGACATTGGCCCTATACTTGTAAAAACTGATCAGCGTTGATCGTATGAGGAGAAAATTCAGAGATATGAATTTTTCCATATTAGTAGGAATCTCAATCCAACTGAGATATACTATTTATAAGGTACAGATTTGTACCAAAATTCCGTAGACCTGAACTAAACATAGTTCTTTGTCCACAATATTTACTGAATATCACACAAGCCATAAGCTTGTTTCGTTTCACGTAGATCCGATAACATAACCGAAGCGACAACACATTGTACAAAAGTAACTATGTCGCGGAGCGACCACACACTGTTTCAAAAATCAAATCACGTCGTTCAAAATAGATGTTCACAGTAGAAGTAGTAGTGATGGAGTTCCTCGTTAGGATGTTAGGTTCACAGGAGAAGTAGTACTTAGTTAGGTCCCGTTCTCGTGTAGAGAAACAGTATATATCCGGGCTCACCCCCACTCTTGGTAACAGTTCAATCTCAAAACTCATATACAACGAAGTATCTGATTCGATAGTTCAAAGCATCAACTCCCCTTCCCTTCTTCCTCGACAAGTCCAGAAGGCGTGGCGATGATATGCCTGACCAGGTTGCAAGCTTCGCGCACGGGTCGCTGTTTACTAGCCTTCGTCATAAAATAAACCCATGACTCACGCAAAATCCCAAGCTTCAAGAATAACCCTCCGTATACACAAACATGAGATGAAATGAAAACAACTATGTCTCAACATATTGACAGTATTTACAATATAATGAATTCTTATCCTACATAATATAATAATTTGAATACTAAAACGATATTATTATATATACAATATGATTCCAAAAAGCCTTGATTACAAATGATTGACGTTGAATAAACATGTTATTACAAATAATTGCCGATGACGGATAAACTTGATATCGCGTAAAATGATATTATATTAAATTAGTAGGGCTGGAGAAGCCTGGACGGTTACAACCGGAACAATTTGCTTCATTTCTATATCATTCTCTCCGGTATAACCTGCCGGTGATTCATGAGACATTGATAGGTCTCTAAGTTTAGCCAACTTTCAGTGATCATAAAATCTTGTTCTTCCTCTTCTTGTTCTTAATCTGTTTACCCTCCAGGGTCGGTTTTTCCCTCGGACTCAGCGAGGGATCCCACCTCTACCACTTCAAGGGCAATGTCGTGGAGCTTCGAAGTGGCCGTGGTCTTAAGTTAGGTACCATCCCGGTATTTGCCTGGAGTAGAAGTGGGAAACCACGGAAAACCACTTCCAGGATGGCTGAGGTGGGAATAGAAACCACCTCTACTCGTTTGACCTCCCGAGGCTCAGTGGACCCTGTTCCAGCCTACGTACCACTTTTCAAATTTCGTGGCAGAGTCGGGAATTGAACCCGGACCTCCGCGGGTGGCAGCTAATCACACTAACCACTACACCACAGAGGCGGACGATCATAAAATCAAATCATTAAATTATCACTCCAATAATTGCAGGCGAAGGCTTACCCTAACCGGCAGTACATTCTGTACTTAGCAAGTTGCTAAGTGGCTAACACTTTCATCAACATTCTGATATATGTGATTTTCATACTTAGTGATGTTTTACCGGGCGAGTTGGCCGTGTGGTTAGGGGCGCACGGCTGTGAGCTTTCATCCGGGAGATAGTGGGTTCGAACCCCACTGTCGGCAGCCCTGAAGATGGCTTTCCGTGTTTTCCCATTTTCACACCAGAAAAATGCTGGGGCTGTAACTTAATGAAGGCCACGGCCGCTTCTTTACCACTCCTAGGCCTTTCCTATCCCACGTCGCCATAAGACCTCTGTCGGTGCGAGTAAAGCAAAGAGAAAAAATAAACAAAGGAAAGTAATGTGTTTGCATGCAACCATGTTTGATTACCGTCAAGCCAGAGTGTATACTATTCCTCTGATCACGGCAGAATACTATTCCCTGCTAGATACTGTTTGATTTTCTAACCTTTACCAGCTTCCAAATATATTAAACAGATGGCAGGGCGTTCCTAATAACTCACATGCTGCTAAGAGAAAAAAAAAGTCTACGTACTGTACCGTACCCAAAGGTAAATACCCTCTAGGACGATGCTTCCATTCCTGTATGAACATCCGACTAACTCAGAGTTGGGCAGAGTGTGGGTTGGTTGTCGGTTGGGTCAGGATAAAAAGTCGAAGTTCTACTCTAAAATATCAATCAATGACAGGAAATGGAGGTATAACACGAATGAGAAACAATCATAGGGGGTAAGATGGATTTATTGATAAATGTCCCCGATCATGTTATGAGAAAACAATTAAATCAAGAAAATAATATGTCAAAATGAACTCAAAATATAGAAAATAAATGGAAATCAAAGCGTTACTTGAATGATAATACAAAATTTGAAAACAAAAATCAAGTTCAACAAAGAACACTTTATACATCAAACTGAGCTTCTTCTTATAGTCCATTGTTTATATTGTATGGCAACAAGTGTACGCAAACACTGACATGTGGTATTTCCGTGTGGAGTTACACACTATCGCATCACAACGATACGGTTTGCAAATTTAAGTTAAAACGAGAGTCGTCGAAATACTACCGTTAAATAAAAGTTACATTATAAAGAAAAGTTACAACGAAAAAGGAAAATAATTAAGACGCAATGGACGCAATGTAAGTTATGCAAAATACTAGGGGCATATCCTACACTATATTTACAACAATTTAAATAATCAAACTAAACACATCTATATACATCGGATATCGAGTAATGTCTTAAATGATACACAGATTCTAATGTGAATCACGGTTCACTGCAAAAGATGTAGACAGAACTAGATAAACCATCAATACTTCAGCACTCGGGCTGTTCCCTTTTAAAACAACGAGACAAGGTATACAATCACAAATAACAATGTAAAACATCATCCTGTAAGGGAAAAACATATAAATAACCCTTGATATCACGAAGAAAGCAATGGGCAACATTGCCTCCTTCTGCTGCATTTGAGCGCTCAACAGCGCGGTCCATGTACTTCCGGGTAGATTACGAGATGAAAAGAAATGTTGACCTCAACACTATGCTAAAGTTTGGATTCTGTCTCCCGAGGCTGTCACAAGGAAGTATCGTCTCATTCACGCCTAGATAAACACAGGCGAGAAATCAGCTTGCCATGAGATAACGCCTTTCGCCGGCTACACGGAAACTCACGTATATTCATTCCTTCTTAGCATGCTTTTACCATTGAATATCATCAGACTCAATAGTCTGGAATTATACTGTCCATTCTGATCACAATAATACTCTCAGAAGACACTTAGCAGGCACACATATTTGCACAATATTCTTTCTCTTGTCAGGCATACAATCAGCCTGCATCAATACATTATAATTCAGCATGCAATCTTTATCTCATTATTTCATAAATCCCATTGGCCTTCCACATTATGAGACTCAGTTCGTGTCCTTTACAGACCATCAGGCAAACAGAATCCAACTTAACTCAAAGATCTTATTTTAACAACGACGTTCTGCAGCTCCTTCAGTCAGCTTCCGTAAAATCATGCATCATGCTGAATATCTATACCTGTCTCTCTGAATAACCGAAATGAAATGAACTAATGCGTATTGAACGTTGTATAAAGACGAACCTGTCAATCTAGCCCTTCTACCATATATATAAGGAAAACTTGGAATATCCTATACTAAGTAACATGCGTAAATAAACAACCACTAATCCTATCAATCCCTCATTTTCCCAATCATCTAATCATAAAGCAAAATGAAAATAAAATAAACATGCATTATTCTCGTATCCGAATCTATCATGGTAACAAATTAAAACAAACACATGCCGTCAGGCTTACTTTACATGAAGTTAAAAATTCTATCTACACTGCCCTAGTACCTTAACATAATTTACATATCATGAAATAAATGACACATGCATCTTAACTGAATTCCATCCGACGACTCTCGAGATACCAGGATAGCAGCTTACATCCCCGCTAATTGAGTGATTTACTCCATGTTAATCACAGCATTAACATGTGGGAATGCACTTCCTTCTTCTGCATGGATGGCCATCATCTTGCTTGAAAATAATCCACTGGAACACAGAAGACTATGGTTGACAATATCTTCGTTGCTTAATGTTACGAGCCGAAATACCCTTTCTCTTTACAAGATCAGCTAAACACACTGATACATATAATACACACTTCACTTAAAGGGTGAAAATACAGTTTGAAAAGCAGCACACGGTTCGCCACGAAAGTTTCTCGCGAAACGGGCCCGTAGCGAAGTAGTGAAACAATAGCACGTTTCCACTACACTTGTTACACAGCGGTCACTAAACACCGTCTTTATATATTGAAAGTAAACTCTGCCAAAATATACTATTCAATTTACTCAAGAACAGTAAAATCTTCCATCTGCACAATTTAAAATATCATTTAAAACCAGTTACTGTTACTGGAATAACACCACGTTAATCACGATCACCAATTCAGAGTTTGTGCTTCCGCACTATCCAAGCATTTAACACAGAGTGACGCTCTCCTGAGCTGGGGTTACTGAGGAGGCTTTGGTGACGCCATTTCAATACTGGGGTTCCCGGGTGTCTGAACCAACCACCAATCAGAAAATTCGTCGTATATGATGACACAATATTTATTGTGATATATTTACAAAACACAGCTCCAACGCTAGCAAATCGCTTCCACCAATTTTTATATTACATTTCCAATATATCTGACTTCAGAAAGTGTGGAAAACCGATTACTGACAGAAATTGACTTTAGCAACTGAGCACGTTGTTCATTCTGGAATTAAGATTTGGCGCGGTGTGGCCTCCATGTTTCCCCAGTCCTTAATTTCCCATTGGCTGAAATATCTTGCTTAGTCAGCATCTACTACACGTGTCGATCCTTGCCAACGCTTGGTTACGCCACCCTTTCTCACGGTCATACGGAAATATGAAGCAATATCCAGCGACTCACTGTCTTGCTCAACATCCGGTATCAACTATCTTGGGTTACGATGCTTTAACATGTTAGACTGTAACTTTTATGAATAAATTTTACATATTGGGTCAAATAATACTCTAATTATTATTACCGACCGGCAGGATACGGCTCAGTACAAACAGACCCCATCCTTATCTGGGAACACCTATCGAAGTTTAACCTAGCTACTCTAGAGAAAGTGAAAGCCACGTATGTTAAAAAAGTTCTTTGCCTAGCAAAAAGCGGTCCTTCGTGACTAACCCGTCAGCTCACAAGACAACCGTTCTATATAGAAGAAGTGCGATTAAAAATACCGTTCACTTCTATGATACAGTACCAAGCTTTACGTGAAGAAAGTAGGATAAGAAAGCGAATATATTGATGGATTTTTAACAAACAGACGGCATAATGACGTCGGAATGGCTGAATTCTGACTACGAATTGCGGCATGGTAAAACGCGCTTCTAATTAAATCTTCTTAAATCATTGGAAATGCAGACATATCAAGACGAGTTATCTGACCTATTTATAACGAATGCTGCGGAGCTGCACGTGTCCTCTAAGTAGTAGTAGTAGTAGTAGTAGTAGTAGTAGTAGTAGTAGTAGTAGTAGTAGTAGTATTCATTTCTGTGGTAGGCTGAGTGGACCCCAAACTGAAACTTCTTAGGTACTAGTTCCCTTTTAAAACAGATTTAACTTTTAAGTATACGTGGGACATTCAAATAACATGAACATTTTTCGCTGATAAAACCAAACCCCATGGCGTAACGATCCCGAAGAGTGATGGCCGACCAAGCAACCGCTGCTCAGCCCGAAGGCCTGGAGATTGCGACATGTCGTTCGGTCGGCACGACGAATCCTCTCAGGCTTTCTTGACGTTTTATACCAGGGCCACTATTTCACAGTCAGATAGCTTCTCAATTGTAATCATGTAGGCTGGGTGGACCTCGAATCTGCCCTCAGTCCCAGCTAAAAATTCCTGGCCTGGCCGGGAATCAAAGCCGGAACATCCGGGTAAGACTACAATATTTAAAAATTAAGAGGGTTCCTCCTATTCAATACAAAGATGTTTATTAATGTGAAAGAATCACATATCGTTCAAATGAGGTACTAGTTTCGGCACCAGATATGTGCCATCACCAGCCACAAAGTCAAATCGGGCAAACACAATAAAACCTTAAAACAACTTTAAACACACTATAACATTTGCACAGATGAATATAAAACAAAATACGGTAGATGATGTAGTTGCATTCCATTTTAAAATCCGTTAAAATGATGACTCCGTTGTTGTATACCCATTTTATTGTCATATGAACCTCAAAGCATAATTTAACAGTTTTAGAAAACTAAAGTCATATATAAGCTGGACAAACCACTTCGGGGATGCCTGGGAGTCCTCATGCCCATTTTTGAAATATCTGCCCTGAATCTTCTCTGTTTTCATCAATATATTTCAGTCTGGATCTGCCTGGAACCATTGACGATGTCCTTAACCTTTTCCATGCCACGCCCAAGTTAACTCGTCTCCTGCTGGTCCAAACACGAGTTAACTCGGATTTCAAGCAATGCGCTCTTCTATATTTCCGAGTTCAGTCTGACGTAGTTTTGTTGTTCTTCACGTGCTCTGTTCAGAAGACGAACGATTATAAATTATCTTACGGTGCCTTGTGTCTTTCTTTCACAGCTGTCTTCTGAGATAGGCGCGCAGAGGTGTAAATGAAACATGAATGAAGATTATGTTTTAGAAATTTTAGGTAATAATGATGATGAGCATGACTTTTATGATTATAGTAAAGGTAAGTTTCAACGAAACAAGCTGTTGACATTTATCACGTCATTGTCTAGTTCTGGTACAAGAGCCAAGAGAAAACTATTGCTAATGTTGTCGTTCCATGACATTTCAATAGCTGTAAATACAAGGTATGTTTAGCTTATTTTAATCATTATCGAATCACGCAGAAAAATCAGGTATAGAGCATGCACCAGGCTGAAAAGATCTTGGGAATGATTTCAATTTGCTTTATGTCGCACCGAAAGGGCTAGGTGTGGGAAGGAAACGGCCGTGGCCTTAAATAAGGTACAGCCCCACCATCTTACTGGTGTGAACGTGGGAAACCACGGAAAAACATCTCCACGGCTGCCGACAGTGGGATTCGAACCCAGTATCTCCCGAATGCATGTTCACAGCTGCGACCCCTAACCGCACGGCCAAATCACTCGGTAATTGGGAGTGAAAAGGTTAAGTATTGTAGATAGTTATCCTTCATGTCATACGATATAACGTATCCAGGAGTCTCCTCCCGTTTGTGTCATGTGCCACAGACTGGATTCCTCTTCAGTCACACATAAGACCTCTGCATTGGATATCCGGAGCGACTTTCGATACCACCACAGTTCGACAACCTCCATTATTTTCTCCCATCGAAGCCACGAATCCACGTTTTACTCTCGGAGAATAGTTCGAAAAGAGGCGTATCTTTAAACTCCTGCCGATATTGTTCCTTTGAAAAAGTAATTTACTTTTATAATTAAGTATACTTACCTAAGTATGAGTTCTTCGCTACCAAAGTATCTCCTATGTTACCTTGCCTGTAAGAGAAGGAACTCCTCCACGTTTTTAAGCATCTGATCGTTTAGAACTATTTCGCCTCTGATAGCAGTTTATTTGTACCTGGTGCATAAGGTGGCTAGCATATTGCTCAACATGGATGTTAACATTTTTTTTCTTTCGATCAAGACACCTACGTCGTGTACGAAGCACAACATACCAACTTCCTCTCCTTGTAGTCACACTCTACCATCTTCTCCGCACTTATATAGCATTTTCTCCAGTGCCTGCCATCTGAGTCACTCTGTCCGACCAGCTAAGAAAGCATTCCAATGTAATAGAAGACTCATATGTGGACACTTGGATAAAGAATTGAGGAAGACACTTGTGTGATGCTGTGTCTGGAATGTAGTACAGTATGGAGCAGAAAGATGAGCACAGACGAAAGGAGATGAAAGATGACTGGAAGTATTTGTGATATGTATATAATTTAGGAGGGAACAGAGAAAGCGGATGTGCTGGAAAGAGTAGAGGAGAGAGAAGTAATATGAATAAGAGAGAGGATCTGGTTAAAGCACTGATTTCAGATGACAACATTTCTTGGTGGAGGGTTTGAAGAGGTGGTGTATAGGAGGAAGAAAATAAAATGGAATATATATTGTAATGATGATGGACAACTTCAACATGCCCGGATCCACAGCTCAGTGATAAGGGTCTTGCTCTACAGGTCGCGTGAATTTAAGAATGATTTCCGACGGCGACGAGGCATTTAATATTTTAAAAAAATATTTCACTTAGCTCGGGAACTGTGAATTTGGATTGTACCCAACATTCATGCAATTCATGCACCCCACACAACACCATCTTCACCATATAAACACGTAGTATACTATGAAAGGCAGATACAGACCACCAGCCCCAGAATTAGCGTAGTATGTAAACAGGAAATCACGGAAGATCTTCCACAGTACTGTAGATTGTGGGATTTGAACCTACCATCTCCCGAATTCAAACTAAAACTACTAGCCCGAACTACGCAGACAACTCACCCATCGTTCTGTATTCACATAGAATATCCATGTTATACCCATCTCCTATTAATCGTTTCCTTTTTGTGTAACTATATATTCTTAATACGGCCACTATATGACATTATAATATTAATTTGGGGATGAAATGAATGAAATGGCGTATGGCGTTTAGTGCCGGGAGTGTCCGAGGACATGTTCGGCTCGCCAGGTGCAGGTCTTTTGATTTTACTCCCATAGGCGACCTGCGTGTCGTGATTAGGATGAAATTACGATGAAGACGAAACATACACCCAGCCCCGTGCCAGCGAAATTAACCATCATTGGTTCCCTGCCGGGATCGAACCCGGGACACCTGTGACCAAAGACCAGCACGTTAACTATTTAGCCATGGAGCTAAATATGGATAATATGTCGCGTAACGTTGACAAGAATTTATCAAACGCGATTTAAATCCCCAACCCGGGCGGGAATCGAACTCTGGACCCTCTGGATTGAAGGCCTCAATTCTGACATTTCAGCCACGGAGTCGGACAAATGAGTAACTTATTATTATTATTATTATTATTAAAGTAAATGAAATAAATCCCCTGGTGCTACCAGCCCCGAAGGACCTTTGGTTTGCTAAGCGACTGATGATCAGCCTGAAGATCTGCAGATTATGAGGTGACGCGTGGTCAGCGCGAAGAAACCTCTCGGCCGTTATTCTTGGCTTTCTAGACCAGGGCGGACATCTCACCGTCAGATAGCTCCTCAATTGTATATACGTAGGCCGAGTGGACCTCGAACCAGCCATCAGGTCCAGATAAAAATTCCTGACCTAGGTGGAAATTGAACCCGGAGCCTCTGGATAAGAGGCAAGAATGCTTCCTCTATTATTATTATTATTATTATTATTATTGGTAAGTTTATATTTAAAAAACTTATATGTTTGTTTTACGTCCCACTAACTTTATTTAAGATTTTCGAAGACGCCGGGGTGCTGGAATTTTGCCCGCAGGAAATTTTTTTACGTGCCAGTTTTACTGTATGTATTGTACTGGGTACCAATACTGCAAGCGAAGAGTGGCTAATTGCCAGAATGGGGAGTGCGATTTTTTAACCACATTATAACAACCTATACCAGAATCCATTTACATTTTCCACACGTATTTCTTTTTTTTTTCCTTTTATTTGCTAGTTGCTTTAGGTCTCACCGACACAGATAGGTCTTATGACGACGATGGGATAGGAAAGGAATGGAAAGGAAGCGGCCGTGGCCTTAACTAAGGTACAGCCCCAGCATTTGCCTCATGTGAAAATGGGAAACCACGGAAAGCCATCCTCAGGGCTGCCGACAGTGGGGTTCAAACCCACTATCTCCCGGATGCAAGCTCACAGCCGCGCGCCCCTAACCGCATGGCCAACTTGTGCGGTCAACTTTATTTCAGAACATGTTTCGGTTACATAACGAGTCCAGAGCCAACGAGGTATTTGGTCTAGGAATAATGAGTAAATGGATAAATGTCCAGAATCCATCAAATTCAATAAATTCCATGTGTAATTAAAATAATAAAGATTTTCCATTAAACATATTGAAGAATTAATTAAACTATAACTTTTATTTATTCCGTGAAAAGTGTACATCCATCTCGCCTCAGACAGGCCTCCCACCACTGGGTTCCGTGGTTCAAATCCTGGTCACTCCATGTGATATTTGTGCTGGACAATGCGAAGGATGGACAGGTTTTCCTCCGGGTACTCCGGTTTTCATTGTCATATTTCATTCCAGCAACACTCTCCAATATAATTTCATTTTACAGATGAAAATGAGAGATGAAATGAAATTGGAGAGTGTTACTGGAATGAAATATGATAGGAAAAACCGGAGTACTCGGAGAAAAACCTGTTTCAGCTGCGCTTTGTCAACCAAAAATCTCACATGGAGTGACCGTGATTTCGACCACAAAACCCAGCGGCGAGAGACATGCGCGCTGCCGCCTGAGCCACAGAGGCTCTTGTAGAATAAATACATTTCTTAAATAATTTGCTTTACGTCGCACCGACACAGACAGGTCTTATGGCGACGGGAAAGGGCTAGGAGTGTGATTGAAGCGACTGTGGTCTTACTTAACGTACCGCCCCCAGGATTTGCCTGGTGTGAAAATGTGAAACCACGGAAAATCATCTTCAGGGCTACCGACGGTGAGGCTCGAACCCACCATCACCCGAATGCAAGATGACAGCTACGCGACCCAAACCTCATAGCCACTCAGTGGGTAAATGCAAAATTAAAATCTGTCTTTGGTTCGAAAAGTAATATAAGATTAACGAGTGAGAGCAAGAAAATGATATAACGATTTATGTTCTTTGTGTTACTGATTTCATTGTTATGTTTAGTGTTTTAGACTCATTTACATTTCAATTGTAAGGCAGATCCTCCGGTAAGGGTGGGTGGCATCTGCCATGTGTAGGTAACTGCATGTTGTTGTGGTGGAGGACAATGTTATGTGTGGTGTGTGAGTTGCAGGGATGTTTGAGACAGCACAAATACTCAGTCCGTGAGCCAAGGGAATTAACCTTTTAAGGTTAAAATCTCCGACCCGGCCTCGAATCGAACCCGGGAACTTCTAGACCAAAGGCCAGCACGCTAACCATCTATCCATGAAACCGCATATCGGTCCAGTTGAACGGATGGATGGATTTGCCAAAGCCGTTTTTAGTAAACTTTTTTAATATATAGATTCCATACAGACGTCTTTCAAAAAACGATTCGATAGATGTAAATTAATTAATCGTTATCAGATTGAGTTTATTTTATGTAAATACATATTTATGATCATTTGCACTTCCCAAGGGGAAATTTGACACCTTTGTTCCTCTTCTTTTGCACAGGCCTACTTGGAATCACACTTATTCAACTGCTTCCACAAACTCTGCCAGCTCGAAAATAATTGACTTCCAGCTACTGGAGTGATACTGTCAGCCGTCACTAAGATGTCACTGTTATCACTGAACTGGCGTGGCACTGACTCGTCAAGGATATGTGTAAATAGACCTTAACCAAGTGCGTAACGTTAAAGGCCTGCAATTCAGGCCTTTAAGAGGCCCTGCAGATTCCTCGAAAAATAATATATATTTTGCAGACATGATATGGGCTTTTGGGCTTATGCCGTGTCAAGAAAACAAGGCGAAACCCTTTACGTTTCGCAGAGAACTTTACTTCGTGTCTTCAGAAGAAAATTTCGACTGTTGACGGAGAAGTCTTCTACAATGATGAGGGTTTGAATGTAAGAATGCTTTACTGTCGGAGCAGTAGTTGTACGCTCGTTCATCACCAGGTGGCTCGCAGTATGCAGGCACAGCGCTCCAAGCGGGAGCTGACGACAACATGAAGCTCCAATTACGGCCGACTGGGTCCCTCGTTGGGCTCCAGACAGAGCAACGCATCAAGTCAGCCGAGCTCCAATTAAGATATTATATCACACTATGTGCGTGAGAAGTATCAAAGAGGACATCAGACGAATCAGAGACAAATGTGGCCGAAGAAATAAATAGAAACTATTAAAATAAAATGAAATGCAACGAATGATATTAGGATAGAATAGAGCTGAAGAATGGAAATAAAGTATGTGGAAGAAAACCAGAGGATGATAATGATGTGAGACGGTGCGGGAAGGCGGGTGTGCAGAACCGGCGTACGCACGTTATGAAAGTGTGAGACTTACACATGACTTGGAATGAACAAACTGGTGATGACGAACACACGAATTTGGAAAACACCGAAACGAAATAACAATACATATAAAGGACAGGGAAGAGAACTACGTACGTAAATCCTTAACGGCTGGCAACCACATATTACATAATCGATAGCCTAATGTCACTATGCACAGAAGTGGTCAGGGCGGTTTTGTAAAATCAGTCGAAATAATTCGTTTTTAAAATTTTATTGTGGAGGAATCGTCATTTGGTTGCATCTAGCAGTAGTTATCGTAACTGTGTGGAATGTAACACATATTTTAGTTCGAAAATTATACTTTCTTGATGTGCAGTACACCAGAGATCGTATTATACACAAATTTTGCTGAACATTTAACTTTTAACACACATTTATTCGACAACAATGTGTAATATTCCAAAAAGCAAATTGGTGTAGTAGCAATCAGTTAACTCAGTTTCCAACGAGCTCTCTCTGCACGAAGTTAATAATAGACTAGGCTTATCAGTTGTGTGGTCTGATAATTTTTAAATTTTATTTAAAAAGTTTCTGATTTAATTTTGTTCTTATAATGTTGGTATGAAAATTAGCCTCTCGAAGACTAAATTGATGTCAGTAGGTAAGAAATTCAACAGAATTGAATGTCAGATTGGTAATACAAAGCTAGAACAGGTCGAGAATTTCAAGTATTTAGGTTGTGTTTTTTCCCAGGATGGTAATATAGTAAGCGAGATTGAATCAAGGTGTAGTAAAGCTAATGCAGTGAGCTCGCAGTTGCGATCACCAGTATTCTGTAAGAAGGAGGTCAGCTCCCAGACGAAACTATCTTTACATCGGTCTGTTTTCAGACCAACTTTGCTTTACGGGAGCGAAAGCTGGGTGGACTCAGGATATCTTATTCATAAGTTAGAAGTAACAGGCATGAAAGTAGCAAGAATGATTGCTGGTACAAACAGGTGGGAACAATGGCAGGATGGTACTCGGAATGAGGAGATAAAGGCTATATTTAGGAATGAACTCGATGGATGAAGCTGTACGCATAAACCGGCTTCGGTGGTGGAGTCATGTGAGGCGAATGGAGGAGGATAGGTTACCTAGGAGAATAATGGACTCTGTTATGGAGGGTAAGAGAAGTAGAGGGAGACCAAGACGACGATGGTTAGACTCGGTTTCTAACGATTTAAAGATAAGAGGTATAGAACTAAATGAGGCCACAACACTAGTTGCAAATCGAGGATTGTGGCGACATTTAGTAAATTCTCAGAGGCTTGCAGACTGAACGCTGAAAGGCATAACAGTCTATAATGATAATGTATGTATGTATGTATGTATGTATAATGTTGGGTGCTGTAATCTAATAAAATATTTTAACTGAGACTTTTGTATCGGCTACAGAATATAGTTCTGTGTGACTGAAAGTGGTATAAGTCGACGATCGACGGCTGTGGGCCGTGAAGGGTGAGGACATTGGGATGTTATAATTTAAAATAACGTGTACATATAACTTGACCATGTATTGCATTACTTTTGCCTTCTGTAATTAAATTCACACTAGTGGATCCGCGCTACTCCACAGCATTCCTTATAAACAGGCGAGATAACTCGTCTTGCCAGGCCTGCTGCAGTCATATTGATTTGCCTGCCTTTTGAGTATTTTTATGAACATTTAATACCGGTAATGTAGTTCATAGCCCTTCTTTCCATACAATACTCCCTGTGCTTCGACCATTTGGCCGTATCTGAATCTTAACATTTTTTTTAAACAATCTTGCGCTCGATTGCTGCAGTCACTTAAGTGCGGCCAGTATCCATTATTCGGGAGATAGTAGGTTCGAACCCCACTGTCGGCAGCCCTGAAAATGGTTTTCCGTGGTTTCCCATTTTCACACCAGGCAAATGCTGGGGCTGTACCTTAATTAAGGCCACGGCCGCTTCCTTCCCACTCCTAGCCCTTCCCTGTCCCATCGTCGCCATAAGACCTGTCTGTGTCGGTGCGACGTAAAGCAACTAGCAAAAAAAAAAAAAAAAGTATCCTGCCCGAGATAGTGCAACATACAATTGGCCGTGGCTGAATAATGGTTCGGGTAACCGAGATACCCAATTTTTCAAGAGTTTGTCCCTGCGTATTACTAATGGTCATTCAGAAGGCTAATCGACTTGATTCTTCCCGTCTGTGCGTAAAAAGAATGTTTTCTCCAAGCACTATGTAAGTATTTAGGAACGTTCTGCCAACTGTTGAGTGTAATTAGAAGCTGCGTAAGGTCAGAGAATCAAAGAGTATCTAGCAGAGAATAGTATCATTCTATGATCAGAGGAAGTGTATACTCTCTGGCTTGACAGGTAGTAATCAAACATGGCTGTATGCGATGACATTAGTATGCCAAAACCGCGAATGTAGCAATGATTTTCCTATCCATTATTTCCCTAAGAATGGTCACGCCTCCCAGCCACATATTAATATGCAGTCCATCACAACAAATTTCGGTGAGTTCATTTTCCTATGCTAATGTGTAAAGGAGAATGAACCTTGCTGTACCGTACTGTAGGAATGTATATTTATTTATTTATTTATTTATTTATTTATTTATTTATTTATTTATTTATTTATTTATTTATTTATTTATTTATTTATTTATTTATTGCTAGTGGCTTTACGTCGCACCGACATAGATAGGTCTTATAGCGACGATGGGATAGCAAAGGCCTAGGAGTGGAAGGAAGCGGTCGTGGCCTTAATTAAGGTACAGCCTGGTGTGAAAATGGGAAACCACGGAAAACCATCTTCAGGGCTGCCGACAGTGGGATTCGAACTCACTATCTCCCGAATGCAAACTCACCCACTCTTTGAGTATGATGTATTTAAGGTTCATTTTCCATTACACGCGCGCATAGGAAAATGAACTCAACGAAAATGTGGCCGGGAGGCGTGACCAGTCTTAAGGGAAATAATGGATAGGTTTTGGCATAGGAGTGACGATATATCAGAATTGTAATGAAAGTGTTAGCTGCTTAGTAACAGAATGTGTTGCAGGTTAAGGTAATCCTTAACCTGCAATTATTGCAGTGATCATTTAATGATCTGTTCTTATGATTACTCAAAGTTGGCTGAACTTAGAGAGCTATTAATGTCTCACGATTCACCGGCAGATAACTTTGGAGGGAATAAAACAGAAATGAAGCAAATCGATTGCGTAGAATAGACCGACGAATTTGCCAAAGCTGTTTTTAGTAAAGTTTAATATATATTACTGATTTATAGGTTTTATGTTTCGTATGAGGGGGCCCGAATTTTTATTTTGGCAGACGGTCCCGTATGATATACGTTACGCCCCTGACCTTAACAGAGGTCTAAGTTCTTCTTGGAGAACAATACCAGTAGTCTTTCTTTTGGTTATGTTCAATTTACTGGATCAGTCTATGAAAAGCAGCTGCCCTTAGCCAGCTCAGCTGTGGATAGAGTATGGCCTTGTGAATTGTTAACAGTCATCTCGAAGCAGAAGCTGGTCGGTAATTGAAGGTGCCTGAACTAGAAAGGGTAATTGGTCGTTGTGATGAGGATACGAGGAATGAAGGGTGACACCCCTGTGAGAAGGCCTGACGTAATTGTGCAAGGTCCGGAGTAGCAACGTACAGTTTAGCAGACATACAATCGGCGTCAACTCAAGTCCTTTTTTTTTTTTGATAGGGGCTTTACGTCGCACCGACACAGATAGGTCTTATGGCGACGATGGGATAGGAAAGGCCTAGGAGTTGGAATGAAGCGGCCGTGGCCTTAATTAAGGTACAGCCCCGGCATTTGCCTGGTGTGAAAATGGGAAACCACGGAAAACCATTTTCAGGGCTGCCGATAGTGGGATTCGAACCTACTATCTCCCGGATGCAAGCTCACAGCCGCGCGCCTCTACACGCACGGCCAACTCGCCCGGTAACTCAAGTCCTAAGTGGCCCCTTTGGTCATATACCGGTAATCAACTCAAGAACTGCGGAAAATATCCTCCTATGTGTGAGCACTTCCCGGCTTTCACCTTCTCCATCACGGTTCTCTACCTGAACCAGGTGAGTAATTCAAGTGTCTTTTATATAACATGTATAACATCAAAGGAACCGCTTTAGCACTTGAGTTGACTCCGAGTAGAGGAATCCTCAATAACATGGTGCTCGAAATTTCAACACTATCTCGTGTGGTGCTTGCTCAAGACATGTGAAGGAATGTGGATATTCTACAAAATATCTTATTGCATCAGGTTATTTGAGGACAGTAATCAGTCAGTGGTGACTACAAGTGCTCCAGGGGTTCTTCACTTGGGACCGTGAGTTGGCGACCATGGGGCCCTAAAATGAGTCATGGCGTTGCTTTGTTGTTTTCTTTGCCGGATCCTCACTTTCGTCTATCCTATCTGACCTCTCTTGGTCAACATTTGTTCCTTTCTAACCCCGACGCTATTGGAGCAATCGAGACCTAGGGAGTTTTTCAGTTAGACACCCTTCGTGGCCCTTGTCTTTTTTTGGCCGATACCTTAACTTTTCGAAGTGTCGAGCCCCTTCCGTTCTTTTCCCTCTCATTAGTGTTAATACAGGATGGTTGCCTAGTAGTACTTCTTCTTAAAACAATAATCACCACCACCACAACCACCTCTCATGGATTAAAAACATACACTGCGTTCCCTGTTTTGACATTTCTTTATTGTTCCCAAAATGGCCATTTCTCTCCTATTTCTGTCTTCTTAAGGGCGGTAACAATTGTGTCACATGTATTTCTATCCTGAGCTGTTCTAATAAGTTGACTTACATCTATATAACGTATTATGTTAGACAGCCGGGAAATCCTTTTGTTCCTGTTCCCTCTACCTTCTCTTCCATTACAAGCTGAGGCAATTCATGTCCGTCATAAGTACATGAACATGGTAAGCTGTCTTTATTGTTTAAATGCCGTGAAGCGCCTCTCTCTCTCTCCTTGGTTGGTCATCCGTGCTGTCCGAGGTATTTTCAGCATACCGATATACCCTCTTCGAGTTTATGGTCCATAGTTACCTTCAGAGTCCATTATTCTACTCCATATATCAGGCTAGGGGCTGCCTGGCCGAGGCGGTAAAGGCGTGCTCGGTTCGCCCGGAAGGACGTGGGTTCGAATCCCCGTCAGGAAGTCGTAAAATTTAAGAAACGAGATTTCCACTCCCGGAGGTGCATATGGCCCTGAGGTTCACTCAGCCTACACCAAAAATGAGTACCTGGGGGCAAAGACGGCCGGACGTAGAGCTAACAAACCACTCTATCCCATCACGTGCCCAGGTTAACAATGGTGGAAGCCTTTACCTTCCACTCCTCCAAGGGCCTCCATGGCCTGTACGGAGGTGACAACAAAAAAAACAATAACAACATATATCAGGCTAGACCAAATACTTAACACGTTCACTCCCGTATCCGAATTCAGGTGGATAACATTTCGCCAGTGCCTTAAGGCGTTTGGTGAAAAGAAATTTAAGCTCCAAAGTTCAATATGCGAAGAAGTTTTCCGTGGTTTCCCACTCCTTATCCATTCAAATGCCCATACGGTACCTTTTTTAGTTTTAGACTATATTAAGTTATATTACTATTATATTATATACACTGTGTTAAGTTTGAATATTAAGTTTGGATTCAGTATTAAGCCGCATAATGTGGTTAAGTGTAAGAGAGGGCCAAGAGCCCTAACTTCGCCACAAATAAAGACGTCAATAAATAAATAAATTAAGGTCATTGGTGCTTCATTCCCTCTTCCTTGCCTATCCCTTCCCATTTCCCGCAAGGTTCCTGCTCAGCATAGGAGTTGAGGCCGACTCAGCGAGGTACTGGTCCTCCTACCCTATTTCATCCTCGACCGAATGTCTACGCTCCAGGACACTGCACCTTAGGCGATAGAGGTAAGATCCCTCGTTTAGTACGTGGGAAAAACTAACCCTGGACGGTAAATAGATTAAATAATAACAGTAATAAAATATGATAATAATAATAATAATAATAATAATAATAATAATAATAATAATAATAATAATAATACGTAGTATATGTTACGTGTTTATGGATTATTCGATGTTTTTGAAATAAACACATTTATAGGATATAAAAATTGAAATGAAAAGGGTCACGCTTGTTTATATATGCCAGTAAACACGGAACCACGGACACTCATAGACCCATTCACCGCACTTGAAGCACTGGAGTATATTCTGAGATACTGTTTACACTGATATCTTGAGTGTATACTTTTAAAGCGTTACTTTAATAATGTTGAATTATTTGTTATGCTTTTGAGTAACGAAGATTCTTCTCAAATGTAGCAGACGTTCTCTATGTTATTTACGTTGAAGTTTAATTCTGTTTGTTGTGTGCACTTCTGGTAAGGTAATGAGAAAGCTCGCAGACTATCAGCCCACAACAGAACGTCTGCAGAAGTCGTAACATTGTGATAATTTCAAAATCATGTTCTTCTCTTTCCAGGATGCCTGCAAGTAGTGTTTGTATCGGCAGCAGGAAGCTCCTCTTCTCCTGGCACCATGCCATCGCTTTAAAACATGAGCACTGTCCCAATTCTTCCTAATCCCACTATGTGCACATTTCTTTCAGATTTACCACCACCACTAGCAGCTTTATGGGGAATGCTGTCTTCATTCCAACAAAGGAGCGAATTACATTCCTTGGCGTGTTATTACAGCTATGAATATTATTAGATGTTACGGTTATATGATGCTGAAGGAGGTGGAACAAGCTTTGTTAGTGAGTTCGTGTGACTCCTTTTACGTCTTAACCCTCCATGCGTTGGGGATAGAACACACACGGCATCCGCTGTCTGTCGAAACAGGCAACTAAAAACGATGACTGTCCAGTGACTCTGGACTTGGGGATTGGGTTCAGCGGCGACACGACCTGTATTTATTTATTTATTTATTAAAGTACGAAACTGTCGTTACACAGGTCTGCTTTCAGACCAACTTTGCTTTACTGGGGAGAAAGCTGGGTAGATTCAGGATATCTTATTCATAAGTTGAAATTAACAGCGAGAATAATTGCTAGCACAAACAGGTGGGAACAATCGCAGGAGTGTACTCGGAATGAGGAGATAAAGTCTAAATTAGAAATGAACTCGATGGAGGAATCTGTACGCATAAACCGGCTTTGGCAGTGAGGTACTCTGAGACGAATGGATGAGGATAGGTTACCTAGGCGAATAATTAACTCTGTTATGGAGGGTAGGAGAAGTAGAAAGGTATCAAGACGACGATGGTTAGACTTAGCTCTTAACGATTTAAAGATGAGACATAGAAGTAAATGAGGCCACAGAACTAGTTAAATAGAGAATTGTGGTGGTGGTTAGTAAATTCGCAGAGGCTTTCAGACTGAATGTTGAAAGGCGTAACAGTCTATATTGAAATGAAATGGTTTATGGCTTTTAGTGCAGGGAGTGTCCGAGGACAAGTTCGGCTCGCCAGGTGCAGGTCTTTTGATTCGACACCCGTAGGCGACCTGCGCGTCGTGATGAGGAAAAAACGATGATGAAGACGACACGTACACACAGCCCGTGTGCCAGCGAAATTAACCAATGATGGTTGAAATTCCCTACCCTGCCGGGAATTGAACCCGGGACCCGTGTGACCGAAGGCCAGCATGCTAACCATTTAGCCATGGAGCCGGACACTCTATAATGAAGATGTATGTATTTATTTTTGAGAATTAAGTCGGAGCTACTATCGTTGCAAATAACTGTCAAGCTTTTTCAGATCTGTTGCAAGTGTTGCTTCTGCTTTAGAGAAACTTGAATCTTGACATACCAAGGCACTGTCATCAGGATAAATGAATTTGTTTATTTATTTATTTACCTTATGATGATATAAAGGTTTGTAGATTTTTATTTTTTAATATTGTTTAACAATCTGCTTTATGTAGCACCGACACAAATAGGTTTTATTGCGACGTTGAGGTAAGAAAGGGGCTAGGAGTGGGAAGGAAATGATCGTGGCCTTAATTAAGGTAAAGTCGCAGCATTTGCCTGGTGTGAAAATTGGAAACAATGGTAAACCATGTTTAGGACTGCCGACGGTGGGGTTAGAACTCACAGTTTCCAAAATGCAAGCTGATAGCTACATGACCCAAACCGCACAGGCACTTGTTCGCTAAGGTATATAGACGTTACGTACGTAATAGAAGGAAGATAACAGTGGATCACAAGATCGCAATATTAGTTAGAAATCCCTCGGAAGCTCGAAGAGGGCGCTTATATAATGAAATGTCTGTAACTGCTCGCAGTTCGGGGAGGGCAGTCATTCACCACTGGGTAAGTGTAGCACCACATTTTGCATGATCAGTCCTTACTCGATTGAGTGTTCTCCATTGAACTCTGGAAAGGTGAAACATACCTGGCTGAATACATGCTCTTTGGACAATTTCTTGGTGTAAAAGACAAGAACATGATTTCCACACTAAGTTTCCATGTATCGATGATATTCAAAGAGCTTCGCAGGAGGTTGTCTGCTGTGCAAAAAGGTGGTTGCCTAGATTTTAGTCGGTTGCACGCAGTTCTTAATACATCTGCATGGACTGGTAAAGTAGGGACAGCTTGCAATCTTCTTCTTCTTCTTCTTCTTACTCTTCTTATTCATCATCAGTTTATCCTCCTGGGTCAGTTTTTTCCTCGGACTCAGCGGGGGATCCAAACTCTACCGCCTCAGGGGCAATGTCCTGGAGCTTCAGACTCTGGGTCTGGGGATACAACTGGGAGAATGACCAGTACCTGGCTCAGGCAGCCTCACCTGCTATGCTGAACAAGGGCCTTGTTGGGGAATGGCAAGTTTGTAACGGATAGACAAAGAATAGGGAAGGAACGGCCGTGGCCTTAGGTACTATCCCGGCATTTGCCTGGAGGATAAGTGGAAAACCGCGGAAAACCACTTCCAGGATGGCTGAGGAGGGCATCAAACCCCCCTTTACTCAGTTGACCTCCCGAGGCTGAGTGGACCCCGTTACAGCCCTTGTACCACTTTCAAAATTTCGTGGCAGAGCCGGGAATCGAACCCGGGCCTCCGGGAGTGGCAGCTAATCACACTAACCACTACACCACAGAGGCGGACGCTTGCAATTTTCCTCCATATTTTCAGAAGCGATTCTGATCTTAGTGATGGTGGTATGTTGTTTAATAAAGCCAACCACTGTGTGTTAGTAGGACGAATGCAACCGGTAATGAAGAGAATTGTCTGATTTAATTGTGCATCTATTCTTTCAGTACGATCAACCATGTTGAGGAGCAGTATTCAACAAAGGAATAACAAAAAGACAGAGCAGTGGATCGAAGTGCGGAAGCATTGGTCCCTAGGAAGTATCCGTTAGTTTATGGGGTGTGTCATTCCGTGTTCTAATTTTGGCAGTATCATTTGAAATGTGGCCTCTATAAGTCAATGATTTGTCTGAGGTTACTCCTATGTATTTTGGTGCGCTGTTATGTTGAAAGGTCTGTTCTCCGAATGTGACGATTATCTTAAATGTGCATATCTATTCCAGAGGTGGAACGAAGATACAGCAGTTTTTTTAGGGTTAAGTGAGAGAGAGGATCTTTGGAAATAATTATCGGGATTCGTTCGATCCGGGTTGATTGGCTCAGACGGTCAAGGCGTCGGCTTCCTGAGCTCAAGTTGACAGGTTCGATTCTGGCTCAATCCGGTGGTATTTGAAGGTACTCAGATACGTTAGCCACATGTCAATAATTTATTGGCACCGAGCTCGATAGCTACAGTCGTTTAAGTGCGGCCAGTATCTAGTATTCGGGAGATAGTAGGTTCGAACCCCACTGTCGGTAGCCCTGAAAATGGTTTTCCGTGGTTTCTCATGTTCACACCAGGGGTTGTACCTTAATTAAGACCACGACCGCTTCCTTCCCACTCCTACCCCTTTCCTGTCCCATAGTCGCCGTAAGACCTATCTGTGACGGTGCGACGTAAAACAACTAGCAAAAAAAATTATTGGCACATAAAAGAAATCCTGCGTGATAACATTCTGACACCTCGGCGTCTCCGAAAACCGTAGAAGTAGTTAATGTGACGTAAAACCAATGGCATTATCGCCTGTCTCACGGTGTAGGGGTAGCGAATCTTTCTCTTACGCGGAGGACCCAGCTTCGATTCCTGACCAGGTCAGGGAATTTTACCTACATCTTAGGAATGGTTCGAGGTCCACTTACGCTACATGATTACAGTTCAGGAGCTATCTGACTCTGAGATAGCTCTCCTAGTCAAGAAAGAGCACCGGGCGAGTTGGCCGTGCGGTTAGGGGCGTGCGGCTGTGAAAGATTGCATCCGGAAGATAGTGGGTTCGAATCCCACTGTCGGCAGCCCTGAAGATGTTTTTCCGTGGTTTCCCATTTTAATACCAGGCAAATTCTGGGGCTGTACATTAATTAAGGCTACGGCCAATTCCATCCAACTCCTAGGCCTTTCCTATCCCATCGTCCCCATAAGTCCTACCTGTGTCGGTGCGACGTAAATCCACTAGCAAAGAAAAGTCTAGAAAAACAAGAATATCGACCGAGAGGACACCTCGTAATCTGCAGACCTTCGGGCTGCGCAGCAGTCGATTGGTACGCCAAGTCCTTCGGGGCTGTTGCGCCATGGTGTCTGGTTTCGTTTTGTTTGGCTCCTTTCGATCTAACGTAAACGAACTTCTACCTTAACGTACCAAGGTAATGTCATCAGGATAAATGAATTTTCTTGCTAATCTATTACTGTTTTCGCTTAATGCCACATTCTTAATTGCCTTCTTTCCTATACGACCACCCTTGGTGAGCTGACAGCCTTGTTCTCTTCCAAACACGACGGTGTAAGCTTTGGGAAACCCACGGATATACATTTATTGAAGGAATCAACAACTTCCCACAATTACGGGTTGCCACAATGGACAAAGTAAAGCATATCACGATAGATATCATATATAAATATAGCGGTGATACGGATTTTTTAAATTACGGAGGTCCGAACAGGTGAGATTTCAGGATGTGTACAGATCCACATATGGTGGTGGTAACCAAATACTTTAATATTACTTATCTAGACTCACAGAACGCGCTGATGTTATGTGGAATATTGAACACTTTCGCGCATCGCCGTGTTGCGGGCGCTTCAGCTTGGAATGCATGGTTAGCACGTGGTAATGTTTACAGTCCCTTGCATGTTTTCGATTTGAATCATGCCTATTAGTGGATCTGTTGTAGCATTATATGAGACGGAGTGATACTCGATTGTCAAATATCTTCAAGGAATGTGAGAGCTTCTACGATACGCTAGTTAAATTTTTCGGCAATATTAAAGCTAAGTAAGTTAGGCCTTACGTGTGAAATGGAATTCGTGTGCAACCTTTATTTGTTCAGATCGCTATCAGATGGGATCTGGTATTTCTTTTCACATGTGAGTAGAAATTGAACTGTTATAAAATGCCTTTCAATGACCATAATCGAAAACTAAACAGGTTACAAGGTAGTTGATTCGGACAACGTATGGACATTAAATTTAGAATTTTTAGGCTTCTTTTCCCTCTTTGCCTCTTTCCAATTCATCGGGGATAATGTTTTAGAACTAAACAGCTGTTAAGAAAAGCATACATATTTTTCGTACAGACTGTGTACCGGTATTACAAATTTGATAAACTTGGGTCTAGAATCCGTAAGATATGACTGATAAAGCTTGATGGAACACTTTTAATATTGTGATAAGATATTGCTTCAAATTATTATCAATTATCTGAAAAATGGTTTATTGGTATCGTAAGTTATGTCTTAAGTTCTCCTAAATCCAAATCACACAAAAATGATCATTTAAGTTCTACTCATACCATTACGTTATGCCATATATAAACCAAACCAAACCGAAAGGCCATGGCCTACCAAGCGAGAGCTGCTCATCTTGAAGGCCTGCAGATTACGAGGTGTTATGTGGTCAGTACGACGAATCCTCTCGGCCGTTATTCTTGGCTTTCTAGACCGAGGCCGCTATCTCACTCGTATATAGCTCCACAATCGTAATCACGTAGGCTGAGTGGACCTTGAACAAGCCCTAAGATCCAGGTAAAATTCCCTAACCTGGGCGGGGACTGAACCCGGGGCCTCCAGGTAAGTGGTAGGCACACTACCCCTACACCACGGAGGCGGTATTTCATATTCAGAAATTGATAAATGTATCTGATATTTTAGAAAGATTTTCGCAGTAATGTGCTTTTCAAAAAAACTGTTCAGAGATTTGAGTCAAATTTGCTGTAATGACTTATCAGAGAGCCTATGTACCGTTCGTAGAAATATTTTATTTCACAGGTTTCCTTTTTGTTGAGACTGAAGATTATTGTTATCGGTACAGGAGTTTCTAAATATTTTACTAATTTGTTCTCCAGTCTGCTGAAAGACGTGCAATTTTTCTCTCGCGATATGTGAACGTACTTAAGTTGTAGACCGCTGTGTCATTTGAACATGTCTTCGTATTTTCAATAAAGCTAAAGTGTAGAGCCTAGGTTTCAATAACATGTATCTGTACCGAATGTTCAAACATTAACGTTACTAACATGACCCTTATATTAAAATGAGCGACATGATTTTTAAGTACCGCTAGGCCTATATACTGATTTTTTTCTGTTTTCGGGGACTGAATTTCAAACAGAAGGTATGTATATTTATTTTTGTTAGTAGTGTATTTTTCGGACTTCTTATTCAGTCTGCTAAAGGTTTTTTATTTTTTATTTTATTTTATATGCGCCACCTATACGATATCCGAAGGATTTGTCTAGATTGTTCAATACAATGCAAAATGTGTTCAGTTTTTATACACAAGTATTTTTTAATTTTCCCACAGTCTTGATATTATGTGTATTTATTGCGTGTGTACATGGTAGTCCGAATAGGCTGTCATTAATTTCCCAAAGGCAGGTGTTTTCATATTTGCGAAATGTAAGTTAATGCATGAATTCCATACTACGGTCTCCTCGGCAAGCTGTGGAGTGCCCGCAACATGGCGATACCCGCATGGATATATCTTCCCCAGTCACACGCTTCTGCGCAGCCAGCGGTGTAGGGCCTTGGTGGTAACTATTCTTTCAATACTGTTAATAGGCAGGTCGAACTTCTCCCATAATTCTATGAACATCGTCGCCATAAGACCTATCTGTGTCGGTGCGACGTAAAGCCCCTAGCAAAAAAAAAAAAAAATTCTATGAACAAAGCAGGTATTGTGCCACCTGCACCAACCATTAGGCCCTCCGGTACCTTCGTCTTACGCTGCCAATACCGTCATTCTTCAATAATAATAATAATAATAATAATAATAATAATAATAATAATAATAATAAAATTTAGGAGCTTAGTAAACAAACATAAATTTGCAGAGAAACCAACAAGAAAAAATACAGGCTGGACAGAAACACGCAGAAAGGAACACAGTGAAAAAGTGAAGAGATATTGGGAAGAAAAGAATAAACATTGTGCAAAATAAGTCAAACGCGCTCCACAGTTGGGCACAGCGAATCAAATAATAATAATAATAATAATGTCCGCCTCTGTGGTGCAGTGGTTAGTGCAATTAGCTAGCGGCCCCGGAGGTCCAATTTCGATTCCCAGCTCTCACACAATCATTTCACGTGACCGCTCCACACAGTGTACTACTTGGCAAGAAAATAACACAGCACCTATAAACAACAGCCACCACACTTTAACATTACTCTTCGTCTTATTCCTCCAACACACTCAGCGACGACAACCATGACAAGCACTACCACTGCTCACTCACTTCAACAACAACCGCTGCTGTCCAATTCGAACTACAGCACACTTGTGTGCGGCGAGCCTGCTTTTTATATCCTGGTGATGGAGAACATGAACATTCGGCTAGATAGGGAACATTCTCGTTTCGCATTCCAGAAGCCGCAAGGGGAAACCACACGAAAGCCCAATACAAGAAGCGGTCAGCCATACACCTCATGCCAACTAGGAAGTCTCCTTCTAGACCAGGGCCACCCTCACAGCGCTCCCCGAGCGCTAGCGCTCTGGCCGCGCTCTAAGCCAGTGCTCCGAGCGCTTTGGGGGAAGGTAGTTTCAGTAGTGGTGGCAGGAGCTTAATGGCTGAGTGAGCGGTCTGCCCGCCACGCTGAAGAGAACAGCCGATCCATCAGTCGCTAGTTCATAGTCTACTCTACAGTGACTCTATACATAAAGAGTGGTCCTTACGTGGTCTACACACGGGGTTCCTCAGCTATGTAAAATTAAAAATGGCTGAGAGTGCTATTACCCTGATGGCGGCGATCCATTGCTGAAACACCAGGAGGCAATCTGTGCAAAAGTCGCCAAGCTTAAAGACGTACTGGGAACAGTTGTGCGAATGGTACATTTTCTTCGCTCTCATGGACTCACGCACCGTCAATTCAAGAAGTACTGGGCAAGTTGGCCGTGCGGTTGGGGGCGCGCAGCTGTGAATTCGTAATCGGGAGATACTGGGTTCGAACCCCACTGTCGGCAGCCCTGAAGATGGTTTTTCGTAGCAAATGCTGGGGCTGTACCTTAATCAATACCTTAATTAAGGCCACCGCCGCTTCCTTCCAATTCCTGGACCTTTCTTGTCCCATCGACCTATCTGTATCGGTGTGACGTAAAGCTAATAGCAAAAAAATCAAAGAGTTCTTGGACGACATCGAAGCGGAGTATCCGGATATCCCGTACCATGCAGAAGTAAGATGGCTGCGCAAGGCGAAGGTGCTTCATCGAGATTTTTTGCTTGCGGAATGCAATAGATACCTTTTATGGCATGAAAGGGCGTCCCGAAGTTATTTCGCGTGATCCTAAGTGGGTGGCTGACTTGGCCTTTTTAAGTGACTTTACTGCCCATCTGAATACTTTGAACACTTCGCTTCAGGGCGCAAAGCACAATACCGAGCTCGATAGCTGCAGTCGCTTAAGTGCGGCCAGTATCCAGTATTCGGGAGATAGTGAGTTCGAACCCCACTGTCGGCAGCCCTGAAAATGGTTTTCCGTGGTTTCCCATTTTCACACCAAGTAAATGCTGGGGCTGTACCTTAATTAAAGCCACGTACGCTTCCTTCCAACTCCTAGCCCTTTCCTCTCCCATCGTCGCCATAAGACCTATCTGTGTCGGAACTTGCAAAAAAGAAAGAAGCACAATATCCGCGATTTGGTGGGGAAAATTCAAGCGTTCAAAAGATAATTGCTTTTGTGAGAAAATAGTTGCGTGCAAGGAACACAGGACATTTTCTATTGCTTGAAACAGTGAAATAAGGTGTCGACTTCGATGAGTACTTGCAAGTAATTCACCAATTACAAGAAGAGTTTGAAAAGAGATTTTCAGAATTATCAGAACTCCAAGCGGTGTTAGATGTATTTGTTGGACCATTTTCTCTTAGTGCAGACAGTGCTCCACAGCTATTTCAATTACAGTTGCTTGAACTGCAGTGCAATGTTCGTCTTTTTTTTTTTTTTGCTAGGGGCTTTACGTCGCACCGACACAGATAGGTCTTATGGCGACGATGGGATAGGAAAGGCCTAGGAGTTGGAAGGAAGCGGCCGTGGCCTTAATTAAGGTACAGCCCCAGCATTTGCCTGGTGTGAAAATGGGAAACCACGGAAAACCATCTTCAGGGCTGCCGACAGTGGGATTCGAACCTACTATCTCCCGGATGCAAGGTCACAGCCGCGCGCCTCTACGCGCACGGCCAACTCGCCCGGTAATGTTCGTCTTAAAGACCGCTTTCTAATGTCGCGAAATTTAATGGAATTTTACAGCGACTTTCCGCAAGAAAAATGCCCCCTTTTGTACAAACATGCATGTAAAGTTCCGTCAATGTTCGGCTCAAGGTACATTTGTGAGCCTTTCTTTTCGGTTTTTAAGCTTACCAAAAGTAAACATCGTGTAACGATGAGTGATAGAAACTTGCGCAATTGTTAAGAACAGCTGTGTCCAGAAATATTGTAGGCCTACTCAATCTGGAAAAGATTGTTTGCTCCAAAAGTAAAAGCTCGTATACACGGCTGAGCCAAAGTCACGCAAGGTCTCTACTATATGTTCATATTGGTAAAATTGTGTTTAATTTTCCTCTCAGATATGTTCAAATTTCAGTTTTGAATAAATCACATTACGGTATTCTTTACTTAACACTTGATTTCGTTTCCTGCATATTCCATACATCGGAGTACCTTTCGATTTGTATATGCGGTATATTTGTTATGGTAAAACAGCCCTATCAATATGATGTCAACTAACCAACAAAAGCCGTCGAACGCACGACTGTACGTACGTATCTAGTCGGCGCGGTCCGAACATCGTCCTGAGGTCTCCTCGCTGCCACACTGTAGTGGTGGTAGGGGAAGGAGCGCTAGTCTGACTGCCCAGTGCTCCCCGAGCGCGGGCGCGCTCTCGGAGCGTAATGGCTGGATGGCCCTGTCTAGACTTACTCATTCCTCTCAGCAAACACCGAAGGGGGCTACGACAGGGCTTACGATCGCTTGAACATGTAACACCATGGTTCTCCATTTTTTCTGATCGAAGGCGTCGTTAGCGGACATGTCGATTGATAACATACTCTCTCCCACCTGATGCAGACACATTTCTTGGATCTTCTGCGGAAGGCTGATTCATTCTAGTTGAAAGTACAAGCCTCTTTAGGCTACAGACCGTTCATTGCTGAGCATAACATGGTCCTACCAACACAGACGGGCTTCTTGCATCTTGTCCCTGATAGGTGCCACTACCATAAGTCCTCGTACGCCATAGTTCATAACATGGCCCAGGCGCGTGAGACCAAGTGCCCATAGGATCATACGCATTCCCATGACATGCAGGGTGCTTTCATGTCCCACGGTGGTTGGACAATATTTAGTTCCACAAACGGCAAATAGGCATCCAACATTCCTGTAGGCTATATCCAGGCATCAGGCGATTACACAGGGTTCCAGTGACTTGCCTTAATAATAATAATAATAATAATAATTTGATAGTCTGTTTGTTTTACGTCGCGCCTACACGGACAGACCTTATGACGGTGATAGGATAGGACAGGGCTAAAACTGGCAAGGAAGCGATCGTGGCTTTTATTAAGGTACTGTCCCAGCATTTTGCAGGTATAAAATAGGAAACCACGGAAAATCTTCTTCAGAGCTGCCGACAGTGAACTTCAAACTATCTCTTGGATATACGCTAACAACAACGTGACCCAAATCGCGTGATCAACTTGTTACGTTCACCTCATATTAGTTAATACCGGTTTGTAATCTGTGAGTAATATTAATAATATTAAGAAGAAATATTATATGAGCAACGTGGAAATTACAGTTTGTTTAAATGTTAAGGATTCGATGTTACATGATTACTGAGTAAATGTAATTTACGATCAACTGTGCTGACTAATGCTCATGTCGAAAACTAAAGTAGTTAAGTAATACGAAGCCTGGTTTTGCAAAATACATATTTGAAACTAGTTTTCCCTTCTTGCTCTCATTTATGTGATAAGCACGTGAACATCTATATACTAATACTAGCTTTGGACCGTAGTTGCCTCTGTGGTCGTAGTCACCTCAGTTGAGGGTGGTGATAAAAAATCAAAGCCAATTCCGTACAGGTTATGAAAACACATTGACGTATGGTTGGTAACGGCTTCCACTCTCAGTAACCTCGGTGTTCATTAGGGATAGAGTGCTTAGCTCTAATCAACCGCCTTTGGCTCCAGGAATCAACCTGATACTTATTTTTAATGCAGGCTGATTGATTCTCATAGCCATGAGTGCCTGGATAAGAGACTCAGGCGCTGGCCTTCTGATCTCAACTTGGCATGTTCGATCCTGGCTCAGACCGGTGGTATTTGAAGGTGCTCAAATACGTCAGCCTCGTATCGGTAGATTTACTGGCATATAAAGGAAATTCTGCGGGACTAAATTCCGACACCTCGGCGTCTCCGAAAACCGTAAATTTAGTTAGTGGGACGTAAATGAAATAGTAGTAAATTATAGCCAGGAGTACAACCCGGATGTTTAGACAGTAATAGGTTGGAATGTAAACTTACCGAAGCGAGTTACACGCAACCTGCACAACGGTAATGCTATGAGCTCTGCATAAATATTAGGGGTACAGCCGATTAGAAACCCTAGAATTTGTCCCTCTTTCAATGCATTACGGAAGTGTGGCTTAGACGAAAATTCCTAATAACTAAATGTAGCTCCACGGCCTTTGATTAAAGGGGTCTCGGGTTCGATTCTAGGCTGGTTTGGGGAATTTAACCTTCACTGGTTAATTCCAACGGCTCGGAGACTAGGTCCATAGGCCGTCTTCATCACTAGAATGTATCATAGTTAGGGCCCCATCCTCATAGAAGCGCAGGTCGCCTGTACGACATCAACTCGAAAGACCTGAACCAGGCTTCTTCGGTGACCACACATCATTGTTTACTTATACTAACCAAATTAGTTAACATTCTAAACACTGCCAAAATCTAGCCATGAGCCTCTCCTGGAGATGAAATTTCGTTTCTACATTTTTCGAGATCCTAATGGAGAGTCAAAACCACACCTGGTTCAACCAAACACGCCTTTCAATAATTTGCTTGAGCAAATATGAAATATAATGATTAACGAATTTTGTATTTCTAAAATATGACAAAACGGGGTTACATACGATCGATATCCCATTTCTTCGACAAACAATCTTCATTCAATTTTTTTAGAACTCTGTTCTTCCCACTTGTTCACTGGCTATTCAATCACTACCTGATTATTATTATTATTATTATTATTATTATTATTATTATTATTATTATTATTATTATTATTATTATTATTATTTTCGTATGATTATTGCAAGCCAGATATAGTCCTTGTACAACAAACCATCCAGCGAATGTTGGAGGAGTGATTTACTGGGATGTTGGGGGCAGCATAAGTGTCCAGACTCCGGGCCTATGAAATTAATCATTTATGATTGAAATCCCTGACCCAGCAGGGGATCGAACCCGGGCCTTTCCGATGTGAGGGTCACTACGCTGATTATTCAATCAAGGAGCCGGACTCAATTCATGTAGTTTTTCTGAGCTGGTGCAGCTCTTTTCAGGCACACCCTCAATGGATTTAAGATGCACGTAAATTCTTAACCATATACCAGCCGTCCTGTCAGCTTGAATTTCTGCCAGAACTGGAAATTGAACCTGGGACTACAAGGACGGCAGAAAATAGCTCTATCCGTTACACAACGCAGTTATATATTATTATTATCATTATTATTATTAGAGTAAGACCTTCCTTTAGCGGAACCTATCTGATGCGGGAACGGAAGGAAAGTTTGCTACTATAACGGAAAAGAGATGCAGGATCTAAATTTCCTTCCTAACCCTTTTCAGTACATGTGTATCTGGAATGGATCTAAGATGGCCGATTTAGCATTCGGCCAGAAAATATCTGTCTCTGTGCTTGATGCTGTAATTTGGATCGCAGAGGCAGCGAAAAGAGTGTCACCAAATGCAAATGATACGTCAATGCCTTCACAAAGCCAAGTTTGTATCACACCCTGGCGAAGGAGATATAATGAGTGACACACTGACGTGCTACAACAAACTCTCGAACAGCGTAATTACGGTAATGTCAACTCAGAAGATTTCGTGGCCATTGGTCTAGAACAGGGGTTTCCAAATGGCGGCCCGCGGGCCGCACGTGTCCCGCGAAGCTATTTCTTGCGGCCCGCGAGGACTTTAAAAAATGTATTTTAAGAAATGTGAAAAAAAAATTACGAAAAATATTTTATAGCTCGTTCAAAAATGTATTCATTTTTATATCCTGTATAGACCAAAGTCAGAACTAATTCATTACCTTAATATTATCTCCTGTTTCTTTTAGTATTCACTTGCGCTGAATAGATTCTTTGATTTAGTAAAATGAAAATCCAAGCGCAGTCGGAAAATGGGCCCTCACAAATACCAGTTCTAGGTCTTAACTATTATAAAAATAGAAATGGGATCCATACCAATTCTTGAACTACATGCCAACCTCACTGCGGCCTTTTTATTCAACGTACCACGCAATGAATACCAAGAAATACTTCAAAGCCATTGGTGTAAGAAGCGGTTTCATTTCTTCGTTCTTCTCTCATTGGCAGTATTGGCTGGTACACAGTGAACATTTTCAGGGAAGTACTCCTGGAAGTACATTCTTGGGATTTTAGCATTGTGCCCTTCACACTATCCCACTAAATTTCCCTCTTTAACTACATTATTAATTTTAGTTTGTCTTTCGTTTTACTTTTTTTCATATATCAAATATTAATTCAAATGAACTGCAATTGCTGGGTGCTCTTCTTCCAAATTCAATCGTCCTGGGTATAGCAGTGATTATTCTTAATTTCACTCTTCTGCGCAATTGTAAAATAGTGTTTTAAGCAATTAACGTTATTAAACCTTCCTTTCAATTTCGTAATATTTTGTACAATGATACCTCTGTCCTGTTTTGCAGAATTTTACGAAAATAGGCCTATTATTAAAGTGCGGCCCGCGGTCATGCTTCAGGTTTCCAATGTGACCCATGAGTTCTTACTAATTGGAAACCCCTGGTCTAGAAGTGGGAACAGAGGCGGTGTTAGAAAACATTGCGGAGTTCGTCACCCATCTATTCCAAGAAACGAAAAAACAGGAATTGATGGCGACGATGAAGATAACGAAGACAATGAAGAAGATGGTTTATGAGACGTGAAATCCTACCTACACGCCCTATCATCCGTATAGAACATTTAGCGTATTCCGCTAACGAAAATTAACGCGAAAATGTTCGACATTATTTGCCATGCCAGCATTTTAATTGAGAACCGTGCTACCAGGGATAGTTGTGTCGAGCGTACAATTCTGGATTACTCGAAGAAGTAAATGACAGTAGTGTACAGTATTAGTGTCGGTGTGATTTGTATAAAACATGTAATTTGCATTAAATAAGTAGCCCTATATATACAGTACTTAACTACCGTGCACTGTGAGGTAGTTCAAAGCAAGAAGAGATTTGTATTAGAGCTTATAAACTAGAGTATGTACTTGTGTGATTAGTGTCATTATTGTATCTACTACCACTCAAAATCATATAAATCTACTGCTGGATTATCTAACAGAGTTATATACTTATGATTTTTATTTTATTTTTTGACCACCTTTACGAAGCGGAATCTTGCATACAGCGGAAAAAGTGCGTTCCCTTGGGTTTCCGTTGAGGACAAATTTTTACTACATTATTATTATTATTATTATTATTATTATTATTATTATTATTATTATTATTATTATTATTATTATTATTATTATTATTATTATTATTATTATTATTTCCATATTTCTTCGAAGATTTTATTATTTATAATTTTTTATTTATTAATGCCTTTTTACAGTGGCGAAGTTAGGGCTCGAGGCCCTCTCTTCCACTTAACCACATACTAATCAAAATCTTAAATAAAATACTGAGATACTTAGAATAGTTAAAACGACATAAATTAATATAATTGAAAATAAATTGAAATAAATTACTAAATTAATATTAAAAACTCTTAAGAATGACTAATCCTCAGACACGCATACATTCATACACTTCGACCATTCAGTCAGCTGTCCTCAACAGGTAGTCTCGGCAGGTGACCTGAAATCTTGGTAAAGAGCTAGTTCCTCTGATCTGACTAATGAGCTGTAGATTAATGTACTGAACTTACAGTGATATACGATCTGTCGCAGTTGTCAGTGGCATACAGTCACAGGTCATCTTCCAATTAGTCCAGGTCAGCACTTTGAATGGATTTACTCCATATTTACGGCCGGATGCCTTTCCCGACGCCAATCCTACTGTAAAAGGACGGATGTATTGTATACTGTGTGATTGTGCCATGCTTGGTAGTGTGATACGTAGTTTATAAATGAAAAGTGTATTAAGCACCCATCCCCCGAGCTGGAGGTATTTTTCTTGGTTTTTTTTTTTTGCTAGTTGCTTTACGTCGCACCGACTCAAATAGGTCTTACGGCGACGATGGGACAGGAAATGGCTAGGAGTGGGAAGGAATTGGCCGTGGCCTTAATTAAGGTACAGTCCCAGCATTTGCCTGGTGTGAAAATGGGAAACCACGGAAAACCAACTGGAGGTATTAACGTCATTCAAATACCCGATACAGCTGCGAATCGAACCTCAGACCTTATGAAACCGAAGTCACAACGCTGACCATTCAGCAAGGAGACAGACTGACTAACAGTAGCAGCTATCGTACATGTTTATATTAAATAAAACTAGTTTTCGTCTTCATATTAAAATAGAGCAACGAGTGTATAATTAGCCACCATAAAAAGTATTAAAAGGACAGATTTCTATTTTATGCGAATATGGATAATTAAAAGCTACATTAACTGCAATTTATGTTACAAACGAAATAATTTTGTTTTCATTCATCGCTTTTGTGTTATATCAATTGGTATCAAAATAAATTGACAGGTGTTTAATATGCTGAATATAACAAACTGGTAACACTGGTTTATCAGATTAGCAGATATTGCCTGAAGTGGATCCTTATTTGTTTGTTTGCCAGGCCATCATTCCAAATAGTGACACGCTCATAATTGCTAATCTTTACAAACCTTACGGTGATATCATGGTTTAATTAGACATAAGATCAAAAATATGTTGCTCTGCTATTTGCTTTACGTCGCACCGACACAGATATCTCTTATGGCGACAATGGGATAGGAAAGGCATAGGAATTGGAAGGAAGCGGCCGTGGCCTTAATTAAGGTACAGCCCCGGCATTTGCCTGGTGTGAAAATGGGAAACCCTGAAGATGGTTTTCCGTGGTTTCCCATTTTCACACCAGGCTGTACCTTAATTGAGGTCACGACCCATAACACCTATCTGTTTCGGTGCTACGTCAAAAAAAACCAAGCGATTTTAGGCTGTTTTTCCGAAACTTCATTTAGGCTGGATGTGATTTTCAAAATTTGTCTGTTCAGTTTGATAGAGACATCCGAGACTCACAATTTGAAACTTTTCCGGATCTTTAGCCCTTCAACTTTCGGGACAATTGAGGAAATTGCCTAATTCTACCTTTTCAGTTCTATGGGGACCCATACTTTGTCTCCTAAGAAATGTTTCCAACATTAATAATCTTCCGTCCAGTCTCAATGTACCTGTGGACATAGTGCAAAAATGCGTATCAATTTTTTTCTTCATGAAAGATTAAATATTCCAATAAATGTGTTTTACGTATATAGGTGAATATACAGGATATGGATGACATATGCCGGAATGTGGCAGTTTTTATTGTGACGTCCGGGGCACAAGGCACGTAATTTTGATCAAGAATAAAATTAGTTTAGTGCTTATAAGTATTTATACTTTACTGCATTATTAATTTCGATAAAACATGAAATAAAACATCAGTAAACTTTTGCAAATTTCTACAATGAAAAATTAAAATCATCATCATCATCATCATCATCATCATCATCATCATCATCATCCCAAACCATCTCCAGTTTCCCGGGTGTGGTATATGAGCCTCCTCCATCTCATCCTGTCCTTGTACCATTCTTCCTCCACCAACTTGTCCAATCATGACCTCTCAGCAGTACATCGCTCTTAACTAAGTCTATCCATTTCCTTCGTGGCCTTCCCACGGGTCGTCTTCCTTCTACCTTTCTGTCAAATTCCTTTCTTGCAGTTCTGTTTACTGGCATCCTCTTCATGTGACAAAACCACTTCTGTCTTGATATCTGAATCTTATTGAGGAGAGAATCATCTATTCCTACTTCTTCTCTTTCTCATTCCTAATCTTGTCTTTCCTGGTTTTCTGGATCATAGTGCGTAGGAATTTCATTTCAGCTGCGTGAAGTTTGGAATTATCTCTATTGGTCAGTGTTGTGGTTTCGAGATTGTATGTAAGAATTGGTGTATAATAGAACTTGTACAATGTCATTTTTGTTTTCATGGGTATTTGCTAATCCCACAGCAGGTGTCTTACCTGGTGGTAAAATTGTATTGCCTTGTTGATTCGATTGTTCACCTCATGTTTTGCTAGGTTGTCATTTGATATAACGCTACCCAAGTATTTGAAAACTGGAACGCTGTCCAGTTGAGCTTCAGTTAACATGACTATTGGTTCTGCTCCTTCCCCATACACTTTCATCACCACCGTCTTGGTCTTGCTGATGTTTAAACCATATTTCTTAAACTCATCATTCCAGAAATTAAAATATTGTACTTAATTTTGTTTGAGAATACAAACACGAATTAACTTGATAATATTTATCCCTAGTGAAATCATCTAAATGTTATACTCTAGATACTGACTAAAAATACGTAATTTGCTCACTAATGGACGAGAAAATGATTGTGAATTATGACCACGACATGTATTACAAACGGATATACTTAACGAAATGAAGTAGGCTAATTTTATTATTTGAGTAATTTTTACCTGGTGATACCGTCTAAAGTCCCGGTCTCTAGAAAGCCAACAATAACGGCCGAGAGGATTCGTCGTGGTGACCACACGACACCTCGTAATCTGCAGGCCTTCGGGCTGAGCAGCGATCGCTTGGCAGGCCAAGGATCTTCAAGGCCTGTTGTGCTATGGGGTGTGTTTATTTGGTTTGATTGGCACCGTATAAAGTAATTGTGCTGGGAGTTACGAAGTTGCTGGGCTGAGTGGCTCAGACGGTTGAGGCGCTGGCCTTCTGACCCCAACGTGGCAGGTTCGATCCTGGCTCAGTCCGGTGGTATTTGAAGGTGCTCAAATACGCCAGCCTCGTGTCGGTAGATTTACTGGCACGTAAAAGAACTTCTGCGGGACTAAATTCCGGCACCTCGGCGTCTCCGAAAACCGCAAAAAGAGTAGTTAGTGGGACGTAAAGCAAATAGCATTATTAGTTACGAAGTTTTTGTCAGTGCTGAACCAAAATGAATGCTATCTTTCCAAATTAACAAAATTTAAGCTTACTCGAATCCCGCATATATATGTATACTAGATGGCAGACTTGTAGCTTCATAGTGATGTTGTTGCCTTTAAGTCACAACACTCCAAATGTTTCCTCAGCAAGCCTAAATGTCCATTGTTCTTTCTTTCCTTATTTCATTTATTGTATTTATTGTCTTATGAAATATGTGAGAATGAAATCGATTCAACGTGTTGTAAAGTTAATGCAATGAGACCGCAATTAAGATAAACAGTATACTCAGAAAAATGTTAACTTTTAGGCGAAATTATATTTACCTAGCTACATAGTTCAGACCATATTTGCTGTACTTACAGGAGTAAAATATGGATAGAGTGAGGATCGAGGATTCTTTTTCTAAATATAAATTTCCACCAACTCCACCATATAACCTCATAGAACAAGACAGTCGAAATATACGAGCCCTCCAAATCGCTCATTGTTTTAATTTTGACACACAAACAAAATATATGTAATTGAAATGGAAATAACTTAATGCAAGTGCGAAAAACGCTTTAAACTACCTTGGTTTTTACAATAGCTTCCAAATTTGGCTCATCACACTTGTATCGCCATGTTCATGAATAAAAGCATAACTGTCCTCAATGATGACATTTGGATAGGAAACGGATAGAACTGAAAATAAAGTGACGGTGGCCTTACTTAAGGTACCTTGTGTGAAAAAGCGAAACCACGGAAAATAATTTTCAAGGTTGCCGATCCACCATATCCCGAATGTAAGCTCACATATACGTGATGAACCGCAAAGCCAACTTGCTAGTTAGAAGGTTATGTGATTACTAAGGCTAGGATTTCGTCAAAAAATGCCCATTTTTGTCATCAACCCAAAACTGTAGGCTCATTAGTCTAAAAGTCTGTTTCAGTCACTTTGTGAAGGAAATACATAAGTTAGGTTTTATAGTGCAAATAAATGACTATTTCGCGCATTTATGCCTATTGAGAAAATATTTGCATGGTGAGTGCCTAAAATGATAAATATAAAGTTTTTAAATCATATTTTTCCACCCATCTTTACTTTGTTAGTTTTCTTTACCAGGTAGCAACGGGAACCTACCTCACTCCTCATTTCCCTAGTATGCCTCTTCAGCGACGCCAAGGCTATCCATGACAGCTTTCAGCGGCTGTGGAGGATCAAACCAGCCTTCGGGCTGAATACCCAACATAAAACACAACCAGGTAGCCACTGAAAGCAGGCATTCTTTTCAGATATCTGCCAAAGACAGAACAACAGCGTTTTATCTGTCCTCTTATTCTTGCTTCGAGCGAGCTAGTCTTGTACCTGCACCCTGCACTAGCCAACCCCATAATTTTCAGCAGTCTCACGTACATTTCCTCCAAGTACGAACAGTTACCTTCCAAAATAAAGCAGCTGAAAGAGAGAAAATTACTCTTATGGAGGCTGGAGGGATGGTTCATGATGTGGAGGCGATCATTGCTAACCTTAATGAAACGAGAAGAGATGAGATCAGTGCCAAATTTCACAGAATAATACACTCGAATCCCGGCTGGAAATTCGCGTTGGCCATTGCAGCTGTTCTTGAAGGGAAAGAGAAAGCACTACCATCCACGTTTCACACCAGCAGAGCTAACTGCTCTTACAAATTGTTCTCTGACGTCATCTGAAGTAGGAAGTTCATTTTCTTAATTTTATTTAAAAATAGATTAGCCAACAACTGACAAAGTTTTACTGTTCGAAATTTGGGACAATACCAGATGTATGCACTAAGATATGGCGAACAGCGTATGAATTGGACACATACGTCTGTTCGTTCGCCCGACATTAACCTACCAACACACACAAGTTGAGTCCGCCAAACACTAGCGTCTGTGTTGTATCGTTCAGTGATCATGTCGACGTTTGGGCCTGAAAAGAACATTTGCGGCACGCATTGCTTTTCTTATTTAATCAAAATAAAAACTCTGTGGAAAGTCATCGTTTGCTGGTGTGGTGAACAAGCTCCATTGATTGTAACATGTGATACATGGTTTCGACAATTTGGTGATTTCAATATGAAAGACAGTAGACCAAAAAAGTGCAAAGAAGAAAAATTTTAGGCGTTACAAGATGAAACCGTTAATGCACAACGCTATCGTGAACAAATGATTAATTTAAGTCACGCATTGATCGAAAGACGGCCGGAATGGGCCTGAAGCCATGGCAAAGTGATTTTGTTACACGACAATGCGCCGTCTCACATAGCAAAACCAGTGGAAAACACCTTGAAATCGCTTGAATGGGACATCCTTCCGCACCCGCCGTACTCCCTCGATCTGGCGCCGTCTGACTATCACCTCTTCACATCAATAGGGCACGCACTCGCAGAGCAGCAATTCAGAAATTTCGAGGAAATTGGAAAATGGCTTGACGAATGTCTTGTCGCAAAAGACAAGCAGTTTTTCTGACATGGTATGCATAACTTTCCTGAAAGATGTACGAAGTGTGTAGAAGCCGATGGCCAATATTTTGAATTTAAAAAAATGAATTTATCTTGAAAATGACGTGTTTTCTTTACCACAAAACTGGCGAAAACTTATCCATACACCTGGTATCTGGTTGTCCATTGTAACATGTAGTGACTAAGATTCATTTGAAGTGTCCTGTTATCTGGAAGAGATAACGGTATCTTAAATTGTATTAACAACAACAATATTAATAAATTATTATTATTATTATTATTATTATTATTATTATTATTATTATTATTATTATTATTATTATTATTATTTAATAAAATACCTTGAAATCGCTTGGATGGGATATCCTTCCGCACCCGCCGTACTCCCTCGATCTGGCACCGTCTGACTATCACCTCTCCACATCAATATTATTTAATAATAATAATAATAATAATAATAATAATAATAATAATAATAATAATAATAATAATACCTTTACATTTTCCTCATTTTGGTGACCACTTCTCCTTGGCGTAAAACCTTTAGCTGAGGACGAAGTGGCATGATTCACACACGCCGAGTAATTTTAAATGTTAAGAAGATGGTATATTCGGGTTTTTAGTGCCTATTTTTGCTATCTTGGTGCCTATTTTGCGAATTTTAAATGCATAATTTCCTGCCTAATTTGGGTATTTTATTGCCTATAAATCCTCGCCCTAGTGATACAGATAGAACATATAGGTCTATTTGATGAAATTTCTACACCCTTTTAAGTATTCTCTATATCTTAGGCTTGTTAAAGATTTCCTAGTACACAGCTCAAAATGTACGCCTGCGACACGTGTCCTTATACAGTAAACGTGGACTGGGTTAAAGCAACTACAAGTCACGGGGGATATACGCAGCCTGCGGCGTTCTTGGCTGCCACACAAAGTGGAGGTCTTATTTATTCTATTGTTAAGAGACAACACTTGTTACGCTGCCGGCCAAAGACGGACGCGGTGATAAAACTTGTGGAGCAACAGTCAAATGGACCTCCGTTTCTTCCTATTTATATACCCGGGGCCAATCCAAGGGACACACATTCTAGGCAATGAAAAGAGCTTGGATGAATTGAGCCTTTCAGTGTCCTCTCCCGTTAGGCTGTTGAGTTCACGCTGTTGCGACTGTAATAACCTCATGTGGCTCTTTCGTTTTATGATTTAAAGTAAGATACTCCGCTTCTAGCGTGGTATCACACAAAAGAGTACTGTAGGAGCCTCAGTGAACACTCATCTTAAGGCGGAAGGTATTCGTTTAGGCTGCATTCGAATTGATTCTTCCTGGCTTCTAACGAAGGGTATACCCGAATTGATTGCCAGGTTTTAAGGAGGGGAATGATCGAATTTAATCCGTGATGCCAACTCATTAGACTTTAATTCCCTTTTTCCAAAATCTTAGTTAGAAATGCCTTCTTTTGTTTACAATTTATTTTACGTCGCATCGACGGGTTAGGAAAGGCCTAGGAGTAGGAAGGAAGCGGCCGTGGCCTTAATTAAGGTACAGCTCCAGCATTTGACTGGTGGGAAATGGGAAACCAAGGAAAACCATCTCCAGGGCTGCTGACAGTGGGATTCGAACCCACTGTCATAAATGTCTACAGATTCTAAATAAGCTTGAAGTATGTGAGTTCCCATTTATTAACAATGTGAGAAAAGAATATCGTCGCTTAAGAAATAATACCACCCATCCGACAATGATCTTCCTATCCATTATATTCCTTAAAAGTCCGGCTCCATGGCTAAATGGTTAGCGTGCTGGCCTTTGGTCACAGGGGTCCCGAGTTCGATTCCCGGCAGGGTCGGGAATTTTAACCTTAATTGGTTAAATTCGCTGGCACGGGGGCTGGGTGTATGTGTTGTCTTCATCATCATTTCATCCTCACCACCACGCGCAGGTCGCCTACGGGAGTCAGATCAAAAGACCTGCATACGGCGAGCCGAACTTGTCCTCGAACACTCCCGGCACTAAAAGCCATACGCCATTTCATTTCATTCCTTAAAAAGGTCACGCCTCACTCCCATATATCGATATGCAATCCATTTGTGTTATTTTCTGTAATGCCTGAGGACACGCATTAATCGAAAGAGTAAAATGTAAATAAAAATAGGCGTTATTAGGTCAGCGCCAACTCAGGAGTTCGAAGTGATGTTGTATATAAATGTCTGCCAAAGCACTTTGAACAGTGCCTTTCTCAAGCGATCCTTTAACAACGCCATGGTGTGGTGAGCTGATGAAATTGGTGAGGACGGGTCAGAAGACTGTGGGACTGCAGGCTGCCAGCTCCCACGCTGCTGTAAATTAGAGCAGAGGCATTAACTGTGCCACACGACCGCCGTCAATGCGTTACAGCTTCATTAGCATACCATTGCCACATCCGGTCACAGCAGCCAAATCCAGTGATAGAGAAGAATGGCTTTCCGGTAGCCGCCATGTTCACAACTTTGTCCCAATTTGTCTCCACAATTAACATCAGATAGAACTGAGCATCAATTCGTAATTACAGAATAATAATCCTTCTCATTTTACTGAGTCCGTTTTCATTTGTATTGACCATACAGGTTAATGTAATCAAATGTTTTAATCATAATGGAACCTATATAAAATTACCAAGTAATAATAATAATAGCCTCTCGCTGAATTACAAGTTGGAAAAGTTGGACATCATAGACAGAAGAATACTACGGAAAATCTTGGGCCCAATCCAGACTGAAACCGGCTGGTAACTTCGGAACAACAATTAAGTCTACAAACAATGTAGAGAAAATTTCAAAGACAATGAAAAAGTGTAGGTTATTATTTCTCGGACATTTACACAGAATGGACAGAATCAGATTAACCAAAAAGGTACTCGACTACCTTTGGAACAACAAGACAACGACGGTATGATATAAGGACGTTCGTGAAGACCTAGAGAAGTCCAACATCCAATAAGTTCAGATGTTAGGCGGGAAAATATTTCGGACCATGATTCAAAATTTGAACGGGTATCAAGTCGAGAAAACTGCAAAAACGAGAATAGCCTGGACGGATGAACAGCAGAATCAGCATAGCGCCCATATGAAGGAGTACTGGACGAAGAGGAAACTTCGGACAAGGATTAAATGAAATTGTAGCGAGATCCTAAGTGTTCAGTTCGTAAACAAATAAACAAATAAATAAATAATTAATAAATAATTCTAATAATAATAATAATAATAATAATAATAATAATAATAATAATAATAATAATAATAAAACCATTTCAAAACAAAACTGGGGTTAGACAAGGTGATAAGATTTTCTCCAATAATTCTTTACCTGTGTTTTGGAGAAAGTCATCAGTGAATGTAAAATCAAATTCCAAAAATATACAGGATGTTAGGTGTATACGTGCAGATATTAAGCTAATCGGCAAAGAAAAAGACATCTCACAATATATGCTATGTACTTTTTATCTTGTCCTATTAGTTTGCCCATAACTGAGCCAAATATTTCAGGACCTAATGTGTTTTGAACGGCCGTAGCAGGATATGCCGGTTACGTCATTGTGTCCACGCGTAGTGCAAGTACAGTAGCAGAGTCTAGGGCTTGTTGAACCTGTTTCTTATCGCAGGCCAACACATGTTGTTGTGCACTTCCCCTAAAGGCTTGGCAAGTAGGAGAGGGTGACTCACGTGCCAGGCCACTTGCTGTACTCGAAAACCGATCTAGGGTACTCTGTGTGAAATTTACACAGGATCCTTACAGTGACCTCGAAGATACGCACCAGCACATACGTGCGAATAAAGTATTGTGTAGTTGTGTGTGATTTATAAGACGTCAATGGCATTACTCAGTGATCCAACCTGACAAAATGAAAGGAAATAGTTAATAAGTAAATGAAAAATGAGCGCAACATTTCTGTGCTGTTATTGCGACAGTCTACGATGAATTTCCGACAATAGACAAGGCGAGTTGTCTATGCTTATTCATAAACTTTTCAGGTCAATGAATGGACGGTGGACACTGAAAGAAAAGGCTGTAAGTATTCAGTCATATTGTTATTAATGAGACAGATTTCAAAAACCGTAGTTGCAATCATGCGTGAACATTGCTCGAAGGAAAAATACCTACTGTGGATTTCTTTTGCTAGATGCTTTACGTCGCACCGACACAAATAGGTCTTATGGTGACGATGGGACAGGAAAGGGCTAGGAGTGGGAAGGAAGCGGCCGTGGCCTTAATTAAGGTACAGCCCCAGCATTTGCCTGGTGTGAAAATGGGAAACCACGGAAAATCATCTTCAGGGCCGCCGACAGTGGGTTTCGGACCTGCTATCTCCCGAATACTGGATACTGGCCGCAGTTAAGCGACTGCAGCTATCGAGCTCGGTCTACTGTGGAATTGCCGTCGGGCATTTCTAATAGAAGGCTTATTCTTCTTTTTCCTAATCTGTTTACCTTCCAGGGTTAGTTTTCCCTCGGACTCAGCGAGGGATCCCACCTCTACCGCCTGAAGGGCAGTGTCCTGGAGCGTGAGACATTGGGTCGGGGATACAACTGGGGAGAATGACCAGTACCTCGCCCAGGCGGCCTCACCTTCTATGCTGAACAGGGGTCTTGTGTAGGCCTTGCGGGGGAATGGGGAGATTGGAAGGGATAGACAAGGAAGAGGGAAGGAAGCGGCCGTGGCCTTAAGTTAGGTACCATTCCGGCATTTGCCTGGAGAAGTGCGAAACTACGGGAAACCACTTTCAGGATGGCTGAGGTGGGAATCGAACCACCTCTAACCATTTGACCTCCCGAGGCTTAGTGGACTCCGTTCCAGCCCTCGTACCACTTTTCAAATTTCGTGGCGGAGCTGGGAATGGAACACGGGCCTCCGGGGGTTGGCAGCTAATCACACTAATCACTATACCACAGAGGTGGACAGAAGATTATTACTGGACAGTAAGTGCCGATAGGTAATGTAACGGATCCGTTTAATTATAACGTCCGTAATAATAATATTACTACTACTACTACTACTATCTTTACGTTCCACTAACTAATTTTCACGGTTTTCGAAGACGCTGAAGTGCCAGAATTTTGTAAAGCAGTACTTTTTTAAATGCAAGTAAATCCACAGACACGAGACTGGCGTATTTCAGCACCTTCAAATACCACCGAAGTGAGCCGCCATCGAACCTGCCAAGGTGGGATCAGAAGACCAGCGCTCTATCGTCCGAACTACAGGCATTGGAGCTTAGAGTAAGTTGATCGTGCGGTTAGGGGCGCGCAGCTGTGAGCTTGTATTCTGGTGATAGTGGGTTCGAACTCCACTGTCGGTAGCCGGGAAGATGGTTTTCCGTAGTTTCCCATTTTCACATCAGGGAAATGCTGGAACTGTACCTTTATTAGACTTCGAACGCTTCCTTCCCACTTGTATCTCTTTTCTCTCCCATCGTCGCCGTAAGACATATTTGTGTCGGTGCGACATAAAACAATTTGCAAGTACATGCTTCGGTAATTTCGGAGACATGTCTGCAATTATAATATTAATAATAATTCGGACCTGTTAAAAGTTCACTATTTTCTTTAGTGTTTTCTGACAGATTACGAGCTACGAAGTTGGAGTGTGGCGATTAACTTTTATTTTATAATAGTCAGTAATAATAGACCAACACAGTTTTTATAATAATATTGTTAGTGGCCTTTCGACGGATGCAAGCTAATCGCACGGCCAACTCGCCCAATAATAATAATAATAATAATAATAATAATAATAATAATAATAATAATAATAATAATAATAATAGATTTTCACGTGCCAATGGAGACGCGCGGTGTCGGAATTTTGCCCACAGGTATTCTTTAACGTGCCCGTAAATCTACCGATCCGAAGCGGTCGTATTTGAGCACCTTCCAATACCAGCGGACTGAGCCAGGTTCGAGCCTGCTAAGTTCATGAAACCAGTGCTTGAACCGTCTGAGCCACTCAGCCTGGCAACGTTTATTTTGATACGGTGAATGGGCACTGCAAAATCAGCAGTAAGCTAGAAGGTTCTCATTTACATTTAAACATGTTCTCTTCGGTTGGAAGCACGAAAGGAAGGTACGTTTAATTAATTTATGTTTATAACATGTCCCTTACTGGTATGAAGTAAAACGTTCGATGTGTTTTGACATTTCAATTCCGATACTACTCACTTTGAAATTCTATCCCTTGCATTCTTTCGTTGACGTAATAAACGTTATTTACGTACACGTCAACACGGGTTGTTTCTGCATACGGCGAGTTGCACTCCCAAAAGACCATGATATTGAAATCGCACTGTGGGAGAGTATTCCACGTAAGCAGTTCGACAAAAGCACTAGACCTGTCACGTGCCGGTTGTCTGCTGTTCCTAGCGACGGGGATGTGGCTGGACGGCTTCCCCACCCCTACATGAAACCGGTCTGTCTGACCTTGACCTGAATAACAGCTGTCAGAGATGCGAATTATCGTCCGTACTAGTACGCGAGTTACTTCGTAGTAGTAGCATCAGTAGTAGTATTTGAATAATGCCAGTGTATGAATACCACGAATACCATTATATGCTGCTAGTGTATCGTGTGGCAGAACAGAATACGGTTCGCCCTTCATGAATCTATCGGGAAAGGCTTCCAGCAATTTATATTTTGTTTTTTATTCCCTACGAGTTAAAACAGAGGACACTTTGCGTTTTTAAGGGCCGATGACATTAAGACAGCAATCATCATCATCATCATCATCATCACCGTCGTCGTCGTCGTCGTCGTCGTCACGTATAAATATTCAATAAAATAATCGCTTTATATTCATCAATCCTGGAATAGGAACTATAAGTTAACATTTAACTTAAGAAGATTGCCTAGAGTGTTTTGTTAATTTACAAAAGAAAGTTTAACATTTCTTTTAATGCAATCTGTATGTTTTTGTTTTCTAAACTGTTGTACTGTAATGTTTAACATAGGTACATTATGTTGTTCACAGGCGTTTTCGTGTACGTTCGTTGTTACCGTCCACCTGGAATTACGGAGCCCGTACTGTATATTAGTTCATTATTTTTCTACAACAGAGTGTTACGAATGCGACTGTAGTTCCCGCGACCACGCCACGCTTATGTCTGTGTCACTAACGTGCACTTTGTTCAGCTGTGTGCTGCTTGACTATGTGGCTCTCGTTACCTTCTTCTTCCTCTCCTTCTACTGCAGCCTTATGTCTTAACAGGTATACTGTATTCTACCGACATCATCTCAACACGCAGTAGCGTAATCTGCTACGATTTACCGAGCTCGATAACTGCAGTCGCTTAAGTCCGGCTCCATGGCTATATGGTTAGCGTGCTGGCCTTTGGTCACAGAGGTACCGTGTTCGATTCCCGGGAGGGTCGGAAATTTAACCTTACGGTAATTGGTTAAATTTGCTGGCACGGGAACTGGGTGTATGTGCCATCTTCATCATCATTTCATCCTCATCACGACGCGCAGGTCGCCTACGGGAGTCAAATCAAACGACCTGCATCTGGCGAGCCGAACTTGTCCTCGGACACTCCCGGCACTAAAAGCCATACGACATTTCATTTCAGTGTGGCCAGTATCCATTATTCGGGAGATAGTGGGTTCGAACCCCACTCTCGGCAGCCCAGAAGATGGTTTTCCGTGGTTTCCCATTCTCACATCAGGCAAATGCTGGTGCTGTACCTTAATTAAGGCCACGGCCGCTTCCTTCCCTGTCCTAGCCCGTTCCAGTCCTATCGTCGCCATAAGGCCTATCTGTGTAGGTGCGACGTAAAGCCTATAGCTGCTGCGATTTGTTATTAGCACCTTCATAGTAAAATGTAATATAGTTGTGGCGGAATCTTCTTAGATATGTTCGACATCTGTGGATTGTGTATAATTTGATAACTCATCTGTACTCATGAAAGCGACCGTCGGCCTGGCTTTCAGGTTAATAGCTACATGTCTCTAACGTGTAACCTTGATTATGTTTCTTATATTTATTGATGTGTATGTTTGATGTTTATACACAATACGAGATTACAGCTGAATCATCCCCACGAGCTTGACCTGGTTCTCGTTTTACGCATAGTAATCTGTAGGTAACTACTGCGACCGATGCTAACTCACGTGACATTCATTTCATCTTGTTTCCTCTTAAACCACGCATATTTTACTATTTTCTTCCACGTATTTCAGCTTTTAATGACCTAATAATAATAATACTAATAATAATAATAATAATAATAATAACGTTAATTGCTTTACGTCCCACTAACTACTTCTACGGTTTTCTGAGACGCTGAGGTGCCCGAATTCAGTCCCGCACGAGTTCTTTTTATGTACCAGAAAATCTGCCGACACGAGGCTGACCTACAGTATTTGAGCACCTTCAAATACCACCGGACTGGGCCAGGTTCGAACCTGTAAAGTTGGAGTCAAAAGGCCTGCACCTCAACCGTCTGAGGAACTCACCCCGGAAGGAGGCACGAAATGTAGGTACGTTTAATTTATTTAGTTGTATAACATGTCCAATATTCCTTTGAAACTAAACGTTCGATGTGTTTCGATAATTCAATTCCGATGCTACTCATTTTGGCATCCCATGACTGCTTTCGTTCGCGTAAGGACCTGCCATCTTCCTTCTACCTTTACGCAATGCACAACGGGGATCTACTGTATTTCACGTCCCGGCGCGCCTATCCCAACCAATAATTATATCACACGCTCGTACAGGTCCCACACCGATTCAGGTTTTCAGGTCATTTCCATACTCACTAGACCACGGGGCTGATGACCACACATATCCCAATCCCTTAAAGGACATAACAGCAAATGAACCAGTATTAACGCTGAGAATTCGGTACATCTCCAGGGTCCGAAACCGATGACCAGGGTTGTCTGAAGCCCCGTAAGGCGGAAACTGAATACTGACAACTACGAAACCAGTCTGGCGAGAATGTAACGTAACAAGGCATACGCTACTGTAGTAGCCACCTTCAGCTGTTATCGTAGCTCAGTTGCTCTTAAGCATGAAACCAGTTTGACAAGTATGTTACGTAACATCTCGTGCATTGCATAGGTAGCGTTCAGCTGTTGCACGTAAACATAAACAGAAACCAGTTTGGCACGCATGGCGCGTGACTCGCCTGTTCTCAAAGGAAAGCTATTCATTCACAAGAACAAGGCATACTACCTATTCTAAAAACATCGTATCTCTTCGCTCTCGAAAATAACTTCCGAGAATTGCTAAAAGTTTGATATATAGTGGTTCGTCACATCGTTCTCTATTGCTAGAAGAAATATCTGCAGGTATACACCTAACACCCTGTATATGTATTCAGCTAGCTGAAGACAACCCGCTTCGCCGTGTAATTTTGTTCATCTTTACGGTTCTCTCTAAATAATACAGAAGATGTTCATTAAAGGACCAGACTTTTTCTGTTCCTTCTTTTACTCTTATGCTCTTTTCTGTCTACAAATATATCTTGCATTCTAAGTAATTTCATAAAAATACATTTTTATACACTATCAATCAATCACTACTGATCTGCATTTAGGGTAGTTTTCCTAGCATTTTCTTGAATGATTTCAAAGAAATTAGAAATTTATTGAACATCTCCCTTAGTAAATTACTCCCATTCCTAACTCCCCTTCCTATAAAAGAATATTTGCCACAATTGTTCCTATTGAATTCAAACTTTACCTTCACATTGTGATCTTTCCTACTTTTAAAGACGCCGTTCAAACTTATTCGTCTACTAATGTCATTCCACGCCATCTCTCCACTGACAGCTCGGAACAGCTTGTCTTGCAGCCCAGCCCAAACTGTGCAATATTTTTGTAACGCTATTCTTTTGTCGGAAAACAAATCGAGCTGCGTTTCTTTGGATTTTTTGCAGTTCCTTAATTAAAATAATCCTGGTGAGGGTCCCATACACTGGAACCATACTCTATTTGGGGTCCTACCAGAGTATTGTATGACCTCTTCTTTACATCCTAACTACAACCCCTAAATACCCTCATAACCATTTACAGAGATCTGTACCCCTTATTTACAATCCCACTTATGTGATTACCCCAATGAAGATCTTTCCTTATACTAACACTTAGGTAGTTACAGTGATCCCCATAACGAATGTTCACCCCATCAACGCAGTAATTAAAACCGAGAGGGCTTTTCCTATATGTGAAACTCACAACCTGACTTTTAACCCCTTTTATAACCATACCATTGCCTGGTGTCCATCTCACAACATTATCGATGTCATTTTGCAGTTGCTCACAATCTTGTAATTTATTTATTACTCTTTACAGAATAACATCATCAGCAAAAAGCCTTATCTCTAATTCCACTTCTTGACTCATATCTATATATACAAAATAACTTGTCCTGACTGACTGATTCATCATCGCCGAGCCAAAACTACTGGACATAAAGAAATATAATTTTGGGTATACATGCATATTACAATGTAGGTGCTCGCTACGGGAGGATTTTTGGATATACTGTCGCTAAGGGGAACTGAAAAAGGGGGTTAATTTTTAAAATTAACATATCTATAGTATATATCATAAACTAAACATGTTGCAGACGTGAACATTGGTATTTGGAATATCCTTTACAAATAAGGAAACACGTATTCTTTTGTTTTCGGATAAAACCCTAACGGGGGGCGGGGGGGTGAAAGAATTGAGAAATTAGTTGAATTATTTGTACGAGGTTACTTATATCTCAAAAACTAAAGATGTCACAGACGTGAACATTAGTATTCGGAATCTCCTTTAAACATAAAACAAACGTGCAATTTTTGAGGTGGGGGGATCAATTTGGGGCGGGGGTGGTGAAAAAGGTGTTTAATTGCTTTATATGAGGATACATATATCTCAAAAGTGAAGATGTTAGTCGTGATTATTGGCATTTGGAAGCTCCTTTATAGATACAGAAATAAGTACTGTTGCCTTTCGGAAAATTAAGGGGAGAGGGCGAAATGATGTGAAAATATGTATTTCTTTTATAGAGAAACTTACACCTCAAACATTTAATGTTACACACGTGAAAATTTGTATTTGGAATCTTCTTTAAAAATAAAGAAACTCGCATTTGTTGGAGGGGAGGAATCAATTTAGCGGGCTGGGGAGAAAAAGGAATTGGATTATTATTATGATGATACTTATATCTAAAAGTTGAGATGTTAAAGGCATGAACATTTGTATTTGGAATATTCTTTCAAAGTAAAGAAACACGTGTTCTTTTGTCTTTGGAAAGTCCACTTAAGGGGGGTGAATGAACTAAAAAAATACTTGAATTCTTTGTATTAGGATATTTATATCTAAAAAACTAAATAAATTAAAGACTTGACTATTTCTATTTGGAATCTCGTTTGAAAACAAAGAAACACGCATTTTCGGAGGAGGGGGAGGGGGAATTCAAAGGGCTGGGGTGAAAAATAGTTTGAATTACTTTTATGAGGATACTTTTATCTCAAAAACTGAAGATGTTACAGACGTGAAAATTAGTATTTGGAATCTCCTTTAAAAAGTAACAAGCATTTGTTTTTTTAGGAAATTCGACGTAAGGAGAGTGGGGTTGAAAATAAGTATATAAGGAGTTGAAATACGTTTATGAGGATACTTTACCTTAGAAACTGGAGCTGTTACAGACGTGAAAGTTGGCATTTTGAATTTTCTTCAAAATAAAGAAACACGTATTTTATATTTTTGTTCTCGGAAAGTTCACTTAAGGGTGGAGAGTGGTGGAATGAAGTGAAGAAGAAGGTGTACTATTTTTATGAGGATACTTATATCTCAAAAACTGAAGATGACTGGAGGAGTTGGCTGTGCGCGTAGAGGCGTGAGGCTGTGAGCTTGCATCCGGGAGATAGTGAGTTCGAATCCCACTGTCGGCAACCCTGAAGATGGTTTTCCGTGGTTTCCCATTTTCACACCAGGGAAATGCTGGGGCTGTACCTTAATTAAGGCCACGGCCGCTTCCTTCTAACTCCTAGGCCTTTCCTATCCCATCATCGCTATAAGACCTATCTCTGTCGGTGCGACGTAAAGCTCGTAGCAAAAAACTAACTGAAGATGTTGCAGACATGAAAACTGGTATTTGGAATCTCTTTAAAAATAATTAAACACGTAGTTTTTAGTTTACAGAAATCCAGTTCAACGGTTGAAAAGAATTGGAAAAGCGGTGGATTTTTAAAATGAGTACCGGTATATCTACATTTTATGTCAATAACTTAACATGCTAGATACAAGAAACTTGGTATTTGGAAAGTCCTTTAAAAATACAGGAATATGTACCTTTTTGTTTTCGAATGAGGCACTTAACGGGGAGGAGGGGGCGTGAAAAGAAGTGAAAAATAGTTTAATTATTTTTATTAGGATACTTATCTCTTAAAAACTGAAGATGTAACAGACGTGAAAATTGGTATTTGGAATCTCTTTTAAAAATAATGATTATTTATTTTCGGAAAGTACACTTTGATGGGGATGGGGTAAGGACTGATCAAGGGGATGAATTCTTTTTATGGGGATACTTATGTATATCTCAAAAACTGAAGAAGTTACAGATGTGGGAATAGGTTTTTGGAATCTCCTTTAAAAGTAAAAAAAAAGTGTTTATTTTTCCGCCTTGAGAGAATACTGTTTCTAACATGTACAGTTCTATGACGCATGGTCGTCTTAGACCCAAAAGGTAACACCATAAACATGGTTTAAAAAGGATTTTCTGGGGTAAATGAAACTCAATATTTGGGTGAGTTTTTATACTTTAGGAATTTTCAGATAACGTCTTAGTACATTGCCGAGGAACGATTACTTTGGTCAAATTACGAAATCCACGCGAGCTAAGCCGCGGGTAATTGCTAGTCATTTATATGTATATACACTGCCTTGAGGAATTCCCATCTTAACTATTACAGTGTCAGAAAAAGCTTAACTACGCTAATTCTCCGAGATCTATATTCTAGATATATGGCTAGCCATTCAGTCACCCTTTTGTATAGTCCAATTGCTCTCATTTTTGCGGGGAGCCTCCCATGATCCACGCTATCAAATGCCTTATACAGGTCAATCGCGATACAGTCCATTTGGCCTCGTGAATACAAGATATCTGCTATACCTTGATGGTTGAGCTTCAGCGGAATATCTTTCCTAAACTCGAGCTGCCTTCTATCGAACCAGTTATTAAATTCGCAAACGTATCTAATATAATCAGAAAGAATGCTTTCCCAAAGCTCACATGCAATGCATGTCAAACCAACTGGCCTGTAATTTTCAGCTTTAAGCCTATCACCCTTTTGTTTGCACTCAGGGACTAGTATAACAACTCTCCATTCATTTTGTATAGCTCCTTCACGCAAAAGATAATCAGATAAGTACTTCAGATATGGTACTATATCCCAACCCATTGTCTTTAGCATATCCCCAGAAATCTTATCAATTCCATCCGCTTTCCTGGTTTCCAACTTCTGTATGTCCTTCTTGGAACCTGTTTCTGCATTTAAGTACCTATACATACCTTTCCATTCTTCACTAAAATGTTTATGACAGCCAAATATGCTTGCCATCATGTTATCCTTAACTGACTCTTTCCTAGTTTCAATTTCTTAGTAAGTTCCTTCAAATTCTCCCTAATTCCACAGCCATTTCTAACTCTATTTCTTTCAAATCTGAACCTCCTTTTTAGTCTCATTATTTCTCTGTTGCAATAAAGTGGGTCTTTGCCATTCCTTTCCACCTTTAAAGGTAAAACCTGTTTTCAAATTCCTCAACAATTGCTTTCAACCCATCCCAGAGCCTGTTTACATTTTTATTTACCGTTTTCTACCGATCAAAGTTACTTTTTAAAGTCTCCCTCATGTCTGTTTTATCAGCCAAATGGTACTGCCTAATAGTCCTACTTTTAAGACCTTCCTTTCAATCACATTTATTTTGAACTACGACAAAAATAGCTTCTATTACTTCGGTTTCTCTATAGAGCTCATTTGGTTTTACCAGCACCGCGTCCAGTATATTCTTCTCTCTAGTTGGCGCCTTCAATTTCTGAATCAGCTGTCCTTCCCATATTAACTTATTTGCCATTAGTTGGTCATGCTTCCTGTCGTTCGCATTAACTTCCTAATAGACCTGTGGTAAATTGAGATCACCCGCTACTATCACGTTTCTTCCCACATCGTTTCCTACTTAGCTGACTATCTTATCAAATAATTCTGATTCAGTCATACTCTACGCTAATCTCCCTGGAAATTGTAATCGTCTGAAACAAAATGACAAATAATTTCAGATCAATGGAATTCTTGGTATGAAAATTGACTTTCGTTTTTCTTTGCCGGTTAGGATTACTGCCTCTGATATTGTTAAGGAGATGTTTCTGTATCTGCTTTATATTCGAGAATTACAGAAAATACAGATGTACTCTACTTCGTCTTTATCTGTTTACTCTCCAGGATCGTTTTTTTCCTCGGACTCAGCGAGGGATCCCACCTCTACCGCCTCAACGGCAGTGTCCGGGAGCTTCAGACTCTGGGTCGGGGGATACAACTGGGAGGATGACCAGTATCTCGCCCAGGCAGGCTCATCTGCCATGCTGAACAGGGGCCTTGCGGGGAGGGGGGAGATTTGAAGGGATAAACAAGGAAGAGGGAAGGAAGCGGGCGTGGCCTTAAGTTAGGTACCATTCCGGCATTTGCCTAGAGGAGAAGTGGGAAACCACGCAAAACCACTTCCAGGATGGCTGAGGTGGGAATCGAACCCACCTCGACTCAGTTGACCTGCAGAGGCTGAGTGGACCACGTTCCGGCCCTCGTACCACTTTTAAAATTTCGGGGCAGAGACGGGAATTGAACCCGGGCATCCGGGGGTGATAGTTAATCACACTAACCACTACACCACAGACGCGGACCAGATGTACTCAAGCAGCAATAATTTATGGTTCTGAGATCAGCATACCCCTGCGATATGAATCAAGGATGGTATATAAAACCAAGAAGTACACATCACAGCTTTCTGGAGTACATAAAAATAATCAGCCACTTTCAAGCCGTCTCCCACGCCACCACATCTCAGATGCGCAACCACTACAGGCTGAACAAAAAATGCCGCACTTGGAGGTCGGCATGCGGTTCCTCGTCGAAATTCACGACAAAAGTTAATCTTGCAAAACCTAGTCCCACCAATAAGTTTAATAGAAATGCGAGTTAAGAAACGAGGCTCTGGCAACGCTGTAGCGGCGTGCAGCGTGTACAGGCACAGGTCACAGGAACTCGGCGCTCTACCGGAGCTGTATCATTAGCTCAGGGAGACGAGGTAATGCCATAAATGCCGATTGTACGGACGCAACTATGTTCGAGTCGCGTTCGCGCCTTTTTTCAGTTAATATATCAAGTTGTATCCAATGTACACCTGCACTATGCAACACACTATGTTCTGTCTTACCGTTGCAGTTACATTTATTTAAACATTGAAACATAACATGAACTTCTTACAGACGTGAACGACCACTTTGTTACGTCCATGGCACAAATAAAGCCAATACGTAGAACATAATAGTGAATAGAGTGACATCGTCTCTATCCAATGCGGTACAAGAAAACACAATACAGTCCAGTAGGTAGGCTACACTGGATTCCCCATTATGCTACGCAAAATAAATCCATAGTGTACGTGTGGAGTCCAGCCTTATCTTCACGAGCAACGTTCACTTCACAGCAGATGTTCAAAGCGACCACCTTGCATTTGTAAACACTTCGCCACTCACTGGAGCATACTTTGCCGGACCCTACGCAACAAACCTGCATCCACCATAGCCGATGCTGCATCACGCGAGCTATTAGGTCTTGTACACCCACGGGTGGAGTGTATAAACATGTTCCTTTAAGTGTCCCCACAAATAAAAATCTAGTGGATTAATGTCCAGTGAACGTGGAGGGCAGAACATTGGACATCCATGACCAATACATTTCCCTGGAAACGCTTCATTTAACCAGTTACTCACAGTCATTCCAAAGTGTGGCAGTGCACCATCGTGCTGAACCCATAGCTGCCGCCGAACACCAAGTGGAACGTTTTCTAAAGCTTCAGGCAAAGTATTGCCCAGAAACGTACGATAGCGGGGCGCATTCGACTTGTCCGGCAATAGGTAAGGTTCTAAAAGCACTCCTCCTACGATTCCAGCCCACAGGTTTGTGCCAAAGCGTGCCTGAAAGTCACGTTTATGGGTGACATGTGGGTTGTGATCAGACCATTAATGGCTGTCGTGATGGTTGAATCTACATTTGTCACTGCATATCACATTCTTTATAAAATGTTCGTTATCTTCAACTTGTTGTAAAAGCCATTCAGAGAACTGTACTCGTTCAATGCGGTCCGCCGCTGGTGTTGAGTTAACGTGCAATGATATGGATGAAGTTCTTCGTCGTGCAGCACGTCAACAACCAGTGTTTGAGATACCCGGAACTGCCTTGCAATATCACGGGTACTTCGCCGAGGCGACTGGTGAACGGCTTCAAGAATGTCGGCCTCTGTTTGTGGAGTACGTCTAGTCCTTGGACGACCTCTGTCCACTACTTGTGGACGACGATTACCGGTTTCCCGCAGGCGTTGCTCAAGGCGTCGAAAAACATTCTTATCGGGATGGCGCCTTTGAGGATACCGTGCTGCATACTCACGAGCAGCAGCAGAAGCTTGGTTATCGGATGCACCCAACACTAAAGCATATCGACGTATTCGCCGTTTGTGTACTCCATCAGGAAGACGCCCTACATGCACTTGACATGACCAGTTATGGTTGTGCACTGCGTGGTTAGTCGACTCATGCATTCAGTTGAATGGATCACACTGTCATGTGCTCGACTGAAAAAAATGAAATGGCGTATGGCTTTTAGTGCCGGGATATCCCAGGACGGGTTCGGCTCGCCAGGTGCAGGTCTTTCTATTTCACTCCCGTAGGCGACCTGCGCGTCGTGATGAGGATGAAATGATGATGAAGATAACACATACACCCAGCCCCCGTGCCATTGGAATTATGGTTAAAATCCCCGACCCGGCCGGGAATCGAACCCGGGACCCTCTGAACCGAAGGCCTGTACGCTGATCGTTCAGCAAACGAGTCGGACATGTGCTCGACTATTGTCATGTGACAACAGGATGTCATGCTTACAAACGCAGTTACACGACGGGAACTATGGATCTGAAGTTACACACATACAAAAGAAGAAAACCTGACGTAGATTCGAGCCGTAGCTCCATGCTGCATGTGGGTTTGATAACCCAGCAGTCTACCCAGTGAGCTGCGACGGCGGGTACGATAGCGCGGGATGATTCACGTTCCTATATTACATTCCGATGCGCTGCCAAGGTAGTTAGAGTAAGAGGTAGGGATCACGCGCAGGTCTCCCCACCAAGCTTGGCTGGCGATGACGTCACTTGAACCCTCAGCGCCTTGTCCTCTATATGAGGTAGGCTAATACACAGCTGTAAGCTATTCTGTTTTAGCCACAAGTTAGAGATAACTTCATTGATATTTTAACATCACCTAAGAAAATGCATTCCACTTCACTATTACAGTAGAGTAATAATGGGAGATCAAATACAGTGTGAATCCAGCAGCGTTTCTGAAGTATTTCGATCTGTATAAAAGGATGTACCAATGCTAAGACTGTGATAGCAGTGGAATGGCCATTCCATATGTTCATGTTCTCAACACCTATGATAACAATAACAAGGGGCTCTAATTGTTACAGACTCGAACATAAAGCTTGATGACTGCAAGAAATATGTCCGTTGTTACAAGCAGTATTGGGAAACTATATACACCGTCAACAACACAAACAGCAAATTTTAGGAAACTGTCCACAATACAAACAGTACAGTAAATGTTTTCCTGCAAGTGCCAAGAAATGACAAATTCCACGTTATCATTAGATAGGCCATATTCATGAGCCTGTATATCAACATTCTTAGCACTGGTTTCATATACAACATAATAAATTGCCTTTCATAAAAAAAATAATTAAAAAAATAACGGGTATATTATACACAAAGAATAATGCTGATATTAAAAATATATATAACAAAACACACTTATCCATAGCATCCGTGGAATTTCTTTGCTTTTCTTCTTTCTTTATCGGTGTTGTATTAACAGAAACCCGGTCTCTTCAATGTCTTACTTTTGTTTAAAGCGTCCATTGGAATAAAAGAATGGCTTCTCACGAAGCAACTTGCAAGCTCATAAATTTCGGAGAATGTCTTTTTCAGGATATCCGTAAGGTTTGTGATGATGTTAGAACCCTCTTTCAGTTCTTTCCCGTGGTAAAATTGAAACTACCGAGCTCGATAGCTGTAGTCGCTTAAGTGCGGCCAGTATCCGGTATTCGGAAAATTGGGTTCGAACCCCACTGTCGGCAGCCCTGAAGATGGTTTTCCGTGGTTTCCCATTTTCACACCAAGCAAATGCTGGGGCTGTAACTTAATTAAGGCCACGGGCGCTTCCTTCCCACTTCTAGCCCTTTTCTGCCCCATCGTCGCAGTAAGACCTATCTGTGTTGGTGCGACGTAAAGCAACTTACAAAAAAAAAAAAAAAAATCTTTTTGAAATTTAATTTCCACCCCTTGTAGTTTGACCTGTTTTCTCTCCGTAATTACTTTCTATATCGAGGTTCTTCTTTATCCTAAAAGCTATATAGCCAGTGAAGTCTTCAAGCAGCTCCTTGGTTTCACGACTCCCCTCGAGCTGTTTCACTAGATCTTCAAGGGCTTTAACGAACCCTTGCTCATCCTCCGATAAAAAATAGGATGTGGGCTCAACGCTGGCCTTAGACTGGCACACGATATCCGAGTTTTGATCGAGTTCATCAGTACATATTTGGACGTAATATTTCATAATCTTCCGGAGAACAGTTGGAATTTCTTATCGCCTTGGAAGCATTGAGGCTAGAAGCAATGATTTCACCTTTCGCGTCACAGCTGTCGGAAGAGGATCGTCATAAAGCCTTCCGAACCCTCGAAGCTGAGAAAGATAGCTTTCGATAATGTCTTGATTACTTCTGTCGCCATTTATTTACGTCAGTGGTTTTAGGGAATTCATGAAAGTGTATGTTTCGTTCCTTCGCGTGCCTGCTATGATTTGTGCAGCCTGCAATGGCATGACAAAGCATACTGAAAAGTGTACAGTATTACTGCTTTTTACGTTTTATCTCATAAAATAAACACACACGGTTTCTTATACACCACAGATATGTTACTATCGTGTATTATTAGCACCTAGCTTCTGCGTGCACAGCGATTCTTACTCGAACTACCTCTACCTCACTCTGAGCAGATTCAACGCGAGGGGCCTGCGTGACGTCACAGCTCTGCTTTGCCACTGCGCACCTCTCTCGTGATCCCTACCTTGTATTCTACGTACCTTGATGCGCTACAGGATGTGACAGTGTTGCCAGCTTCTCGTTTTCGTCTTGTTTTCCAACAGCACCAGATCCGATTTGGCTATAGAAAATTTTGTCTTGCAATGGGATGAGGAATCGCATACCGACCTCAAAGTGAGGCATTTTTTGTTCATCTATATATATAAAATAACTTGTCCTGACTGACTGACTGACTGACTGACTGATTCATCATCGCCGAGCCAAAACTACTGGACATAAAGAAATGAAATTTTGGGGATATATTCATATTAAAATGTAGGTGCTCGCTAAGAGAGGATTTTTGGATATTCCGTCGCTAAGGGGGTGAAAAGGGGGGTGAAATTTTAAAATGAGTGTATCTATATCTCAAAACTTTAAAAGTTTACAGGTGTAAAAATTGGTATTTAGAATCTTCTTTAAAAATAAGGAAACACGTATTTTTTTGTTTTCAGAAAATCCCAATAGGAGGGATGAAAAAGGGTGAAAATGGGGGAAAATGGGTTGAGTGCCTTTAATCAGGATACCGGTACTTATATCTCAGAAACTGAAGATATTACAGACCTGAAAATTGGTACTTTGGATCTCTTTTAAAAATAAAGAAGCACGTATTTTTTTGTTTTTGTAAAATCCAATTAATGGGAGGGTGAAAAGGGGGTGAATTTTTAAAATGAGTGAATCTATATCTCCAAACTTTTAAAGTTTGCAGATGTAAAAATTGGTATTTAGAATCTTCATTAAAAATAAAGAAACACGTATTTTTTTGTTTTCGGAAAATCGCAATAGGAGGAGTGAAAAGGGGTGAAAAAGGGGTTGAATGCCTTTAATGAGGCTACTTATATCTCAGAAACTGAAGATATTATAGACCTGAAAATTGGTGTTTGGGATCTCCTTTAAAAACAAAGAAACGCGTATTTTTTTGTTTCTGCAAAACCCAATTAAGGGGGGTGAAAAGGGGGTAATATTTTAAAATGATTGTATCTATATCTCAAAACTTTTAAAAGTTATAGATGTAAAAATTGGTATTTGGAATCTCCATTAAAAATATAGAAACACGTATATTTCGCTTTCGGAAAATCGTAATAGGAAGGGTGGTAAAGGTTGAAAAAGGGGTCGAATGCATTTCATGAGTCTACTTATATTTCACAACCTGAAGATATTACAGACCTGAAAATTGGTGTTTGGGATCTCCTTTTAAAATAAAGAAACACGTATTTTTGTCTGTGGAAAATATAATTAATGGGGGGGGGGGTTGAAAAGGGGGTGATTTTTTAAAATGAGTGTGTCTATATCTCAAAACTTTTTAAGTTTATACATGTAAAAATTGGTGTTTAGAATCTCCTTTAAAAATAAAAAAACACGTATTCTTTTGTTTTCGGAAAATCCCAATAGGAAGGGTTTAAAAGGGTGAATAATGGGTTGAATGCCTTTCATGAGGCTACTTATATTTCAGAACCTGAAGATATTACAGACCTGAAAATTGGTATTTTGGATCTACTTTAAAAGTAAAGAAACACGCATTTTTTCGTTTTTGGAAAATCCAAATATTGGGGGTGAAAAGAGGGGGTTAATATTTCAAAATGAGTGTGTCTACATCTTAAAACTTTGAAATTTACAGATGTAAAAATTGGTAGTTAGAATCTCCTCTAAAAATAAAGGAACACGTATTTTTTTGTTTCCCGTAAATCCTAATAGGAGGGGTGTAAAAGGGTGAAAAATGGGTTGAATGCCTTTAATGAGGATACACATATCTCATAAACGAAAGATATTACAGAACTGATAATTTGCATATGGGATCTCCTTTAAAAATAAAGAAACACGTATGTTTTAGTTTTTGGAAAATCCAATTAATGGCGGTTAAACAGGAGTGACAAATTGGGGTGAATTTTTTGAAAGACTATCTACAGAATATCTTGGAAACGTAAAATGTTACAGACGTAAAGAGTGGGTGTAAATCTCCTGTAAATGTAAAAAAATATAGGTGATTTGTTTTTGGAAACTCCACTTAAAGGGAACTCAAAAGGGGTGAAATTTTAAAATGAGAATTTTTACAGTATATCTAAAAAAAACTTAGCATGTTACAGAAGAGAAAAATTGTATTTTTTTTATCTCTATTAAACATGAAGAAACGTGTTCTTTTAGTTTTCGGAAATACCACTTGGTTGGAGGGAGGGGGGGGGGGCGTAAAAGTGACTGAAAATGGTGATGAATTCTTTTAATTAGGCTACTAATATCTCAAAAATGAAGATGTTACAGACGTGAAATTTGATATTTGCAATCTGCTTTAAAAGTAAAGAAACACGTATTCTCGGGAAATCCAAAGAAGGGGGAGGGGGTGAAAGAATTGAAAAATTAATTGACTTAATTGTATGAGAATACATACATCTAATAAAAACTAAAGTTGTTACAGACGTGAAAATTCGTATTTGGACCTCCTTTAAAAACAAAGAAGAACGCGTTTTGGTGGGGAAACCATCTTGGAGGGCGGGAGTGTAAAGGAGTTGAATTCCTTTCATGAGGACACATAAATCAAAAACTGAAGAAGTCAGAGTCGTGATAATTGGTATTTAGAAGATCCTTTACTATTAAAGAAACAAGTACTTTTTGCGGGAAAATTCACTTAGGGGGGGGGGGGGAAGGAGTGTGAAAGGAAGTGAAAGAAATTGAATTATTTTTATGGGGATATTTACATCTCAAAACCGAAGGTAATAGACGTGAACATTGGTGTCTGGAATCTCCCTTAAACATAAAGAAACAAGCATTCTTTTAAATTTGTTGGTGGGGGGGGGGGGGGTGGCGGTAATTAAACTTAACGGCGGTGGGGGGTGGGGTGTAGAAGGAGGTGAGACCAATTGATTTTACTGTTATTAATGTACTTATCAGGACCCTCCGTTTTATCAAGCGGCAGCGCGCCGGCCTCTCACAGCTGGGTTCCGTGGTTCAAATCCCGGTCACTCCATGTGGCATTCGTGCTGGACAAAACGGAGGCGGGACAGGTTTTTCTCCGGATACTCCGGTTTTCCCTGTCATCAGCCATTCCAGCAACACATAATAATAATAATAATAATAATAATAATAATAATAATAATAATAATAATAATAATAATAATAATAATAATAATAATAATAATAATAATATTCCGGACCGTCGTCAAATGCGCGGACCGCGCTGGAAACGGCTCCTGGACGGGTAATGACTAAGAATGCAGTCCGGACGCGGGTTCAGTGCCACCAAGGCACCCAATATGACACCACGCCGGATCTCCTGAAGGATTTTATCCATATTAAAAATATTATAGGAAAAGATGGCAAAGATTTACGAACCCAACTGACCGGGAGGAACACCTGAGTCTAGCCCGGGAAGTACGAAATCGATTGCTGGAAAGGAAGATTTAAAAATGGGAGGAAACGTGCCGTAAAATCATAGAAAAACCAGTCAGATCGGGAATTTTGGTGGATTCTCGCAGAAAACGAGTCAGATCGCGAATTTCGGCGGATTATATATCTAAAACAATAAGCATTCAATTATAAATTTCAGTATAATACCGTAGCGAAGCACGGGTATCTTGCTAGTCTTGTATAGTGTAAGATGGGAGATTCGAGGCTAATACCACACACAAACACCAGTGGTCTGCAGTGGGTACTTGTGGCTCCAAGGTAAAATATTCGAGCACACGAGTGTATTTTTTATATATAGTCGGCCAATTTCAACCCCAATATTTCCCACACCACCATACCTACCGACACAGAACCTCTACAGTGCTGAATGAGAGAATCGAGGCTACAACCACACAAAATTATTAGTGGTCTACAATGGGCATCTGTGGCTGCAATGTGAAATATACGAAACTCACGTCTGTTTTTATATGTAGTCGGCCAATTTCAACCACCATATTTTCCCACATTACTGCACCTACCGACACACAAAACCACTACAGTGCACGATGGGATACTCCAGGCTACTATAGCACACAAAATCCAGTGGTCTGCGGTGGGTATTTGTGGCTGAAAGGTGGTTTGTTTGCTTGTGGCTTTACGTCGCACTTACATAGATAAGTCTTATGGCGAAGATGTGCGAAGAAAGGGCTAGGAGTATAAAGGAAGCGGCGTGGCCTTAATTAGGTATAGCCCCAACATTTGCCTGTGCAAAAATGGGAAAACTCGGAAAACCATCCTCAGGGCTGCCGACAGTGGGATTCGAATCCTCTATTTCCCGGATGCTAGCTCAGAGCTGCGCGCCCATAACCGCACGGCTAACTCGCCCGGTGGCTGCAAGGTGAAATATACTAACATACGCATCTTTATATATATATGGTCGGTCATTTTCAACCCCCGTATCTCGCATACCACCACAGCTACTAACACGCAACAACTATATTGCACGATGGGATACCTGAGGCTACTAACGCACACACAAACCAGTGGTCTGCGATGGATAGTTGTGACTGCAAGGTGAAATATACTGACGCCAACGTCTAACTTTTCATATAGTCAGCCGCTCTCAACACCCAGACCTCCCACACCACCATGCGTACAGGTAAGCAATCACCATAGTGCACTATGGTGCAGAATGGGGGACTCGAAGCTACTACCACACGCAATCACCAGTGGTCTGAGATGATTAAGTTGCGACTGCATGCTTAAGTACTATACGAACACACACGTCTATTTTTGTAAATAGTTGGCCACTTCAACCCGCATATTTACCACACCACCACAGTTACATACACACAACCACTATAGTGCACGATGAGAGACTCGAGGTTACTACCACACGCAAACACCAGTGGTCTGCGGTGGGTATTTGTGTCTCCAAAGTGAAATACCCCAGCACACGCGTGCATTTTTATACCTAGGTATATAGTCGGCCAATTTCACCCTCCCCACATCTACCACACCACTACAGCTACCGACATGCAACAACAATAGTGCACGATGGGAAACTCTGGGCTACTATCCCACGTAAACACCAGTGGTCTGCGGTGGGTAATTTTGGCTGAAAGGAGAAATATACGGACACACAGGTCTATTTTTATATAATACTAGCAAGGTACCCGTGCTTCGCTACGGTTTTAAACTGAAAGTTATTACTCAAAGTTTTACATTTTGGAGAGGCCGCTGCCAGCTGAGACTATAAAATACGCCCCCAGTTCGTACCTCAAATGATTTTTGAAGAAATGATTATTCATTTTCTGATCTAGCCACTAATTTGAACCCCATACGGAAGAATTGTCATGTTTTAAACCCTACCTTATTTAACATCTAGGATCTAAAAATGACCAAACTGTGAAATTTTAATTTTGTACGGCGAAAAGGAATGGAGTCCACCTCTGTGGTGTAGTGGTTAGCGTGATTAGCTGCCACCCCCGGAGGCCCGGGTTCGATTCCCGGCTCTGCCACGAAATTTGAAAAGTGGTATGAGGGCTGAAACGGGGTCCACTCAGCCTCGGGAGGTCAACTGAGTAGAGGTGGGTTCGATTCCCACCTCAGCCATCCTGGAAGTGGTTTTCCGTGGTTTCCCACTTCTCCTCCAGGCGACTGCCGGGATGGTACCTAACATAAGTCCACGGCCGCTTCCTTCCCTCTTCCTTGCCTATCCCTTCCAATCTTCCCATCCCTCCACAAGGCCCCTGTTCAGCATAGCAGGTGAGGCCGCCTGGGCGAGGTACTGGTCATTCTCCCCAGTTGTATCCCCGACCAAGAGTCTGAAGCTGCAGAACACTGCCCTTGAGGCGGTAGAGGTGGGATCCTTCGCTGTGTCCGAGGGAAAAACCGACCCTGGAGGGTAAACAGATGATGATCATGATGATGATGATGATGATGATGAAAAGGAATGGAGGAATAAATACTGTTTTAAGAGGTTAAAGTTTTAAAATATTTATTAACATCTAGGATATAGATGACTACCCTTCATGAAAATTAAGTTCGTGTCTGAAACGGTTTCGGAAGAATAGATATTGCGTTTTAGAGAGTCAACCACCATCTAAACACCTAAGAGGAGAAAAAATTTGAAGTATACGATATTTTACACCTAGGACATCAGATATGACCCTTCTCATAAAATTAAAACTTTGTACGTCAAACAGTTTTGGAGGGATGAATAATTTCGTTTACGGAGCTAAGCTCATTTAACAATTTAGGGGAGGAACATTTCAAAATATTTCCTGTTTCACACCGAGTATTTAAAATATATATAAACCAAACCAAACCAAACTCCATGGCACTACAGCCCTTATAGGGCCTTGGCCTACTAAACGACCGCTGCTCAGCCCGAAGGCCTGCAGATTACGAGGTGTCGTGTGGTCAGCACGACGAATCCTCTCGGCCGTTATTCTTGGCTTTCTACACCGAGGCCGCTATCTCACCGTCAGATAGCTCCTCAATTCTAATCACGTAGGCTGAGTGGACCTTGAATCAGCCCTCAGGTCCAGGTAAAAATCCCTGACCTGGCCGGGAATCGAACCCGGGGCCTCCGGGTAACAAAATATATATAACTATTTAAAGTTTTGTCCTCGTATGTTAAACCATTTCGGTGAAGGAATGAATATATTTGTTTTCATATCTTAACCCCCATTTAACCCTGGGGGGTTACATTTGTTTCAAACCTTCTCTCGATTAACACCTAAGATATCATTTGAAATTTTAACTTCAAATTCAATCGGTTTCATGTAAATGCATATTTTTGTCATTGTTCCTCACCTCCCATTCAAAACCTCTTAGGGGTGTATTGTTTTTAGTCCACTTCTTATTTGTTCCCTCATAAAAATAATTCAACTCCTTTTACCCCACACCCTAAGTTGATTCCCCCCCCCCAAAATGCGTGTTTCTTCATTTTTAAAGGAGATTCCAAATACCAATTTTCATGTCAGTAACATCCTTCGTGTCTCAGATAAAAATATCCTCATACAAAGAATTCAACTCAGTGTTCAATTCATTTACCACCCCTCAATTGGATTTTCCGAAAACAAAATAATACTTTTTCTTTATGTTTAGAGGAGATTCCCAATAAATTTTCATGTCTGTAACATCTTCAGTTTTAGAGACATAAGTATCCTCATAAAAATAATTCACGCTCTTTTTCAGCCCTTTTTACAACAAATACTAAGTGATTATCATAAAGATGTAAATGAACTGGATTAAAGCCACTATATATATGTTTATTAATTTATTTAATAATAGAGCCAAGCTTTCAGTCTAATTGCATTGGCGTTCATCAGGGGAAGACTATCCACGGCCTACCCCACTAACTGGACTCAAGAATCGTGGCGCTGTGCTGAGGTGGTTGGGAGGGAAGTTACTGATTCACCGCCCTCTGTCGACACGCACACACACACACACACACACACACACACACACACACACACACACACACACACACACACACACACACACACACACACACTCTATCACGCACTCAAAATGTCGAATCAGTAACTTCCCTCCAAACCACCTCAGCACAGCGCCACGATCCTTGAGTCCAGTTAGTGGGGTTGGCCGTGGATAGTATGGGTATGACTTCCATGTTCCTTCGGAGAATTTATTTGCTCACTGTCGGAGGCGAAACTTCACATGCCCTGATGAAGGCCAATGCAATTTGGCCGAAAGCTTGGCTTTATTATTAAATAAATAAATAAATATATATAGTGGCTTTAAACCAGTTCATTTATTTCTTTATGTTAATACAATAAGCCACGAAAACCTACGTTTATTAACTAAGTGATTATTTTTTCAAAACCAAATAATGTGTGTTACTTTATTTTTAAAAGAGGTTTAAAATACCAGTTTTCACATCTGTAAGATGTTAAGTTTTAGAGATATACTGTAGATATGCTCATTTTGAAAATTCACACCTTTTAACACTTCCCCTTAAGTGGATTTTCAGAAAAAAAAAGTAATGTGTGTTCCTTTACTTATACAGAAGATTCTAAATACCAATTTTCAGACCGTAACATCGTCAATATTTGATATATAAGTATCCTCATAAAAGTAATTCAACACTTTCTTTACTTCTTTTCTTCCACCCCATCCCATAACGGATTTCCCAAAGACAAAGAATACGTGTTTCTTTATTTTTAAAGAAGATTAAAAATACAAATTTCATGTCTGTAATATCTTGAGTTCTTGAGATATAAGTATCCTCATTGAAAGAATTCAAAACCTTTTTCAGTCCTTTCTACACCTCCCCCGCCCCCACCAGAAGTGAATTTCCCGAAAACAAATACGGGTTTCTGTATTTTAAAGAAGAATCCAAATTCCAATTTTCACGCCTGTAACATCTGCAGTTTGGGACATGCCAGTATCCTAATAAAAATTATTGAACCCTTTTTTCAGTCCTTTTAAAAGCTACCCTTTAACTGATTTTTCCTAAAACAAAAAAATACGTGTTACTTTATTTTTAAACGATATTGAAAATAACAATACTAACGTCTGTAATATCTTAAGTTTTTAAGATTTACCCCCTTAAGTGTATTTTCATAAAAACAAATTATGCGTGTTCCTTTATTTTACAGGAGATTCTAAATACCAATTTTCACGTCTGTAACATGTTACGTTTTTAAGAAACTGTAGAAATATTCACTTTAAATTCCATCCCCTTTCTCTCCTGTTTACCCCCTCATGTACATTTTCCAAAAAAAATTCGTGTTTTTTATTTTTAAAGGAGAATATACATACCAAGATTACTGACTATAACGTGTTATGTTTTTGAAATATAAGTATCCTCATAAAAGGTACGGAACCCATTTTCCGACGTTTTTCACCTCCCTCCCCCTGAAAGATTTTTCGAAAAAAGAAAAAAAAAACGTTGTTTTCAAAGGAGGTGCCAAATACCTACGTTCACTTCTTTAAAATGTTAAATGTCTGAGAGATAGATACACTCATTTTAAATATTCTTTTCTTTTCATATCAATCCTTTATGTCCTGTAGTTTAGGCTCGGTGATGGTGAATCAGTCAGTCAGTGAGGGCATGTTATTATATATAGATAGATAAATTTGATATAAAATCTCTGAATTACATTGAACTGCTTAACATTTGCAGATGATCTAGCTATTCTATCAGGTGACACAGATACTGTAACGGACAAATCAACGATTTCAAGGAGGATTTATGACAAACATTAAAGATGCTCCAAAACATCATAACACTAAATATGGAAGAATGAAAATAAATGTAACTACTTGGGAGAAAAATTCCGCAAAGTGGTCTTATAAAGAATCAAACAAGACAATATCAGAAAAAAATGAACTAGCTTATCAGGTAACTGAAGATATTTACAACAATCATGTCATTGAAAGTGGAACTTCATCACTACAGCATCAGTCATAAATCCGGAGTGTCTGTATGCAGCTAAATGTTCGGACAGAGGAGAAATAATTTAATCAAAGAAAGAAATGAAAGTGCTAATACAAGTGGAGAAAAGGGAAAAATAAAGAAGTTCGTTGCAAAATTTGAACAGCTTTTCGACAGTATCTTAAAAATTGGGATTACCGTTTTTGCCATTTGGTCCAGGTGAATCCAGAGAGGCTAGCGAAGTGAATATTTGATCATTTCGATTAAAATATCAACACACAAATCCGACGGTTCATCGAAGTTAACCGGGATATGGCTGACCTGGTTATCACAATATCGGGTATTAGATAGAGCCCCATTTTCAGATAAAAGATTAAGGTACCTGAGGGGTTTCACGAGAAAGAGAAAAAACGAAGGAAATCTACAGTTTGCTACTTTTTAATGTTGGTAATTTTAAAAACACTTGGCTTGCAAATCTGAGAACATTTCAAAGACCACCAGATTGAGCTGAGATCAGATCAAACATACGGGTCCATCCCTTGATCAATTTCTCTGCAGGTATGAAGTGAGATGTATTCTAACGTAAGCACACATGGCGACTGGTGAGGAACGACAAGGAGTGGTGTCGTTCGCGCATTCTAGCGCTACAAAATTAGTCATCCTCCTCGCTAGCTGACCAGCCAGCTAAGTTACTTCGCAATAATGCGTTCGCTCTATATCATGTAATTACCCCTTCAGCGACCCGTGGCAACTCTACCAAGGAACATCTTGCCCACTATGCCATCCGTCTATTATTGTGTTTATAAAAAAATATATTGAACTGAATATAAATAACGTGTCTTTCATTTCACCCTTGTTAGACATGGGCTGCGCGACGATGTCACGAAATTTCACCATTAGAGTCACCCCCCCCCCACCATCTGCCCTACCTGTATTTTTCAATGTATTGTTAGTATTTGATTTTCGCCCGCCTCTGTGGTGTAGTGGTTAGTATGATTAGCTACCTTCCGCGGAGGCCCGAGTTCGTTTACTGGCTCTGCCGCGAGTTTTGAAAAGTGGTACGAGGGCTGAAGCGGGGTCCACGCACCTTCGGGAGGTCAATTGAGTAGAGGAGGATACGATTGCCACCTCAGCCACCCTCGGAGTGTTTTATCATGGTTTCTCACTTCTCCTTCAGGCAAATGCCGGGATTGTACCTAAATTAAGGCCACGACAACTTCCTTCCCTCTTCCTTGCCTATCCCTTCCAATCTTCCCACACCCCTACCACGAGACCTCTGTTCAGCATAGCAAGTGAGGCCGCCTGGGTGAGCACTGGTTATTCTTCCCAGTTGTATCTCCGACCAAATGTCTCACGCTCCAGAACACTGCCCTTGCGGCGATAGAGATGAGATACCTCGCTGAGTCCGAGGGAGAAACCAACCTTGGACGGTAAACAGAAAAGAAAGGAAAATAATATTTGATTTTCACTACTGTGAACCATCATTTAGTTTTTACAAGTTCTACAGTTCTGTATGATGCCAAAAGCGTTAGTAATTGAGGGGCTGTTAGATTATAATCTACGTTGAATCACATTAGAGCAAAAATGGATCAGTTATCTTTGAAAGCAATGATTATACTGGCATAAATTTTCTGTTTGCTATTGGCTTTACGTCACACCGACACAGATAGTTCTTGATGGAACAGGAAAGGGTTAGAAATGAGAAGGAAGCGGCCGTAGCCTTAATTAAGGTACAGCCCCAGCATTTGCCTGGTGTGAAAATGGGAAACCATGGAAAACTATCTTCAGGGCTGCCGACAGTGGGGTTCGAATCCACTATATCCCGAATACTGGATACTGGCCCCACTTAAACGACTGCAGCTATCGAGCTAGGTGGTATATTTTCATCTCTAAGTATAACTCTCTCTTCGTTGATGATATAGGTCTACCATACGTATGTTTTGTGACTGTCTTAAATTAAACTTAATTTGTCTTCCCTTAGTTTTTCTGTCACTCGCTCTAGTTTTCTTTCTTCCATTTCCTGTTTCTTTTTTTTCCTTCCTTTTCCCTCCGTGAAATGTCAATGTTTCAATTGGGGCATATTTTCTAACTAGTATGGTTGTGTGAACATACACAACAGCAAGAGAAAAGACGCTATGTCTAACGTCCCTTCAGGAATCTGTACAATTCACAGATCTGGGTTAATCATCAGATGATTGAGAGTAAATGACTTACAAGTAGACGAGTTAACAGTACTATGAGAGCTGAGAATACGTAATTGTTTAATGTTCTTTAACGATTGCGTATAACATAGAAGCTTAAAAGAAACAGTCTTCAATAAATAGGTACGCTAATACGTAGTATGGCAATGAGTGCGTGGACTGGCCGTCTAGTGTCGTTGTGGTCCACTACAGCCAAGAGTTTGCGCAACAGGATGGTGCCGTAACAGTTCTTCACTAGTCCGAGCAAGACGCAGTTGCGTGCTTACAGTGTAAGCAGAACCATGGTCTCTATTGTGAACGACAATTGAACGTGAGCGGTGGAATTTGTGAATGTCGTAGTTTGAGCAACAAGCAAATTTCAAGTTCTACCAAAAATTACGCACATCCGCTAACAAAACGTTTGAGATTATGAAACCGAACTCGTCCGTATGACCACGACGGAAAAAAGTCGTGAAAAGATAGGTCAGAAGACTAGATCCTTGAACTGTGAGCACCATCGTACTAATTATGACATAGGCGCACATTGTGTTGCCTGCAACGTAGGCGCCAGTTTACGAACTTGCTTTAATTTCATGTTGCTTTTACTAGCCGATAGCAGCCCTTGTAAGGCAGACCCTCCGATGAGGGTGGGCCGCATCTGCCATGTGTAGGTAACTGCGTGTTATTGTGGTGGAGGATAGTGTTATGTGTGGTGTGTGAGTTGCAGGGATGTTGGGGACAGCACAAACACCCAGCCCCCGGACCACTGGAAGTAACCAGTTAAGGTTAAAATCCCCGACTCGGCTGAGGAATCGAACCCGAGACCCACTGAACCGCAGGCCAGTACGCTGACCATTCAGCCAACGAGTCGGACACGAACTTGCTGACCCTAGTAGTATAAATTAAGAATGTAGAGTTCCATATCGTAACTGACTCTATTAAAATAGCTCGACAATACTCTCATCCCTTTAAAAACATTCGTTCTCTATATTTCATTATACAGTATTTCACTAACGAAAATGTATGGAAGAACGACTTTTATAAGTGCATCACTTACCCAGACGTTCATGCTGAACTGTGAACGAGGGCAACATTAACGAATCTAAAATAAATACAACTAATATTTGGAAAAAGTACATGACAGAATTCTCGGCAGATAAGCTTAGAAATAATAGAAGTCGCATGAATTTATTTATTAAAAGCCAAACATATGTCATTTTCCGTACTGGTCTTTAAACAGAAACAACAAAAATCCAAACGTGGAGACATTTGACGAGGAGAATATCGTCTTACGGTTAGTTAGAAAGGAACTCGCTGAATGATCAGACCTGGACATAGGACGAATGACAGTTCTCATACTATTGGACTTAACTCGTTAGAGCTCAAGCACAATGTATGATATAAATCTACGTATTTATTTTCAGATTATGTTAGCTACATTATGAAAAACAATTCAAAATTCAAAATCTACACGTAAAATGTTCCACAAAAAAATACAAGGGTGTCACGTGTAGGTGACATTGGTCAGTATAGTTGCAGTTCTCACCTTAGAGATAGCCTACTTTTCGAGTGCGAGGGCAACTGCTGCTCCTAATGCATATTCGGACTCTCCCAGATACTGATTTTAATCCCAAAACAAGCTTACGCTTTGCAGATTCATTTAGCCGGGCAGCGATTCTACAGCGACATAAACCCTTATATCATCTGAATTTACGTCTGACACTTGGTTTCTGTGCATAGCGTATAACTTGGACATTTTCACAATAAGATTCTTCTTCTTCAATGAACAGGAATTCAAAACACTGAACTGGGAACAGATGCGGTCTGTCACATTCAGAATGTTCCTCATGCACGTCACCTCACCCAGTCGGAGAATAAAATTCTCCTATGTAGCTGCCCGCAACGTATTGCATTTTTTCTTAGAAGATGCTGGTTTATTTTTCCAAGAAATACCAGGCGTCTGATGCATTTCTTTGGAAGGTGTAGGCATACCAACATCTGCTGATATCACATTTATTTCCACTGTCAACCTCAGCATTTAACCAGGAAGGCGATTGACGTTGACAGAATTAGTTGCTTCATCGCCACTTTCCTTAACCGTAAAATGCCCATCATATGGAGGAAATATAGTAATCTAATAACATCAATAGATGGTGCATTGTTAATAATATTATACTTAAGAATGTATCACTTTCATTATTGAACCTTTAAGCAAAGTGGCCAAGGTTGGAATATCTGGGTTCAAGTATCACCACTGACTGCACTACTATTTCCAATATCAACACGCGAGCCTTGGCCAGGCTAGTGGAGTGCTGCGTGATGAGAAAATTCCCTTGAGCCTAACATCTACAATCTGCCGCAAAGTGATCAGACCGCTGGCTCTTTGTGGAACTAAATGCTGGCTTAGAACTTAAAATCGTAACAGGCACTTCATGTAACGGAAATTCTTTTTTGGCTTTACGTCGCACTGACACAGATGTCTTATGGCGACGATGGGATAGGAAAGGTCAAGGAGTGGGAAGCAAGCGGCCGTGGCCTTAATTAAGGTACAGCCCCAGAATTTGCCTGGTGTGAAAATGGCAAACCACGGAAAACTATTTTCAGAGATGCCGACAGTAGGGTTCGAACCCACTGTCTCTCAAATGCAACCTCACAGTTGCGCGCCCCTGACCACGCGGCCAACTCACCCGGTGTGATGGAAATTAAGAATGTGCGATGGTCCATTGGCGATCTGGGAAAGAAGTTCTACGTTGCTTAAATCACACAGCAAATGCAGAAATCACATCTACGATGGTATGAAAATGTACTTCGCAGCAATGACAACACGGTATCAAATATCGTCATTCAACTGAGAATAATAATAATAATAATAATAATAATAATAATAATAATAATAATAATAATAATAATAATGTTTCTACGTCTTATTAACTACTTTTGACGATTTTCGCAGGAGCTGAGGTGCCGAAACTTTTTCCTGTAGGAGTTTTTTTTACGAGCCAGTAAATCTACCGATACGAAACTGACATTTTTACCACATTCAAATACCATCGGACTGAGCCAAGATCGAACCTGCGAAGTTTGGTTCAAAAGGCCAACGCCTCAGCCATCTGAGCCACTCAGACTGGCCTCTATTTAGTGCAGAGAGTAGCCTACCTCAAGGAAACGTTTGCTGGACAGGTTGAGAGATAACATGCGCCTCGCAAAACTAAACTCTCGGGTGCTATGGATCTTCTTAAGTCGATCAAAAAAATGCTAGAATGCTGACCCCCATAAGTATGAAAACAAGGAAGACGATGCTGATATTTGAGAATAAATTGTATAGATGCAGGTTAATCCTCTGACGATTGAAGCTAAAGGAGCAGCCGTGATAAGCAGCTTTGCGAATACATAATTGTTGAATATTCTTTAACGGATGCTTAAAACAGAGAGGCTTAAATATTACTCTGTGTTTAATAAATACTTAAATATTAATAAAAATTAAAAATGGAATCTCTTGTATCATAATTTAGAGAGAGCTGCAATCATATTCTATCTTAACAACAAATCTACCATCCCTTTAAAAACTATTAATTCTATATTTCAGTATAAACCTACGGCGTATGTAACGAAAATATATTGAACAATGAATTGTACAAGTGTGTCACACATCAAAAATACATTAGCGTATTTGCACACTGCAATAAACAACGGTGAATAAGTTACTCTTCGTCCAGGTACAAGCGAATTCATATCAAATGACCCTTTGGTATACAGTCAAGCAATTTCCCTCACCACTCGAACTCACTGGAACGTGATGTCTCGCACTTCCTCGCGATATTATTGAACCTGACTAGTTTTATGTCGCATCGCGTTGATCCACGCCGGTGCTCGTTCACCATTTCGTGAGATGGCAAGGTTTTTACGAGAGAAGACTTCAGTCTATATTTAAATATCTGTCCTGAAATTGGAAAGGGGACATTCGAAATATTTAAATTGCTCTCCTTTGTAATGAAATGCTACTTTGTCCCTGGAAACTAAACTCGTTCTATCTCCCGCCGTTACAGGATTTATCTCTGCATCTTACAAGGCCACTAATTGACTTTCAGAGAAAATTGAAATCAATTTGCCAAACCGCTTGTGTTCAAGGAAATAGAGCCTACCAGAGACATGTTGTACTTTGGCTCAGTTATATCTATTACAACATCCTTATTTATTTATTTATTTATTTATTTATTTATTTATTTATTTATTTATTTATTTATTTATTTAATCCGTTTACCGTCCAGGATAGGTTAATCCCGGACTCAGCGAGGGATTCCACATCTACCGCCTCAAGAACAGTGTCCTGGAGCGTGAGATATTTAGCTGGGTATCTATAATATTATAAAACGAAGTGTTTGTCTGTCTGTCTGTGCGCGATGCCCAGCAAAATCTACAGCACGTAGAGATCTGAAATTTTGAACATCTGTAGATGGAAAGGGGTCCGAATGCACCTCGAAGCCGTAATTTTCATTTTCGCTTTCGTTGGTGAGTTATGAACGAAAAACCATCGGAAAACGTGCATTGGGATATGACAATCCAACGTGCTGTCACCAAGATTAAATGCATAGAGTCGCTGTCGCTAGGCAACGTACATAATAGTGTCGAATCCATACTTTTCGGGGTCGCTGAGATGAACATTGACACTCCGGAATTTTCTTTAAAGTTCAAGTTCAACCCCCTTTGGGGTGGGGGCGAGGGGGAGTGATATATAAAATTAAACGAGAATAGTGTCGAATACATAGTTTTCGGGGTCGCCGAGGAGAATGGTACACTCCGGATTTTTAGTATCAGGAGACAAACCACGTGGGGGTAAGACAGCCCAGGAACCCTTAGGGGCAGGGGGGGGGGGCGAGGGGCTGAGATATAAAAAATCATCGAAAATAGTGTCGAATCCATACTTTTCGGGGTCGCTGAGATGAACAGTGACACTCCGGAATTTTTTAAAGTCCAAGTTCAGCTCCCTTTCGCATGGGGGCGAGGGGGAGTGATATATAAAATTAAACGAAAATAATGTCGAATACATAGTTTTCGAGGGTCGCCGAAGTGAATTGTATACTCTGGATTTTTAGTATCAGGAGACAAACGACGTGGGGGTAAGAAAGCCCAGGAACACTTAGGAGCAGGGGGGGGCGAGGTGGGTCAGATAAACAAATTAACGAAAATACTGTCGAATCCATACTTTTTGGGGTCGCTGAGATGAATATTGACACTCCAGAATTATTTAAGTTCAAGTTCAACCCCCTTTGGGGTGGGGGCGAGGGGGAGTGATACATAAAATTAAATGAAAATAGTGTCGAATACATAGTTTTCGGGGTCGCCGAGGTGAATTGTACACTCCGGATTTTTAGTATTAGGAGACAAACCACGTGGGGGTAAGACAGCCCAGGAACCCTTAGGGGCAGGGGGGGGGGCGAGGGGCTGAGATATAAAAATCATCGAAAATAGTGTCGAATCCATACTTTTCGGGGTCGCTGAGATGAACAGTGACACTCCGGAATTTTTTAAAACTCAAAGTTTAACCCCCTTTAGGGTAGGGGAAGGGGGAGTGAGATATAATAGTAATCGAATATACTGCCGAATCCATAGTTTTCCGGGTCGTTGAGATGAATAGTAACATTCCGGATGTTTAAAGTCTAACTTCAGCCCCCTTTGGCATAGGGGGTGAGAAAGGGTGAAAAATAAATTGTTAGAAATGACCGAGATAATGGACGTGTGTATGTTCCAGTATGACTTTCAAGTATGACTTACTGCCTGGAAAACGTACTGTGGGAGTAAGACGCCCCTAGAACCACTAGGGAAGCGGGTAAAACATTATCCACACTAATAAATGGAAGTCTGTTTGGCGCGATCTATATATACTGTACTATATATATACATAAATTAAGGCATAAATATGAAACCAGACGTAAATTAGTGAGACCATTCTAGGCATCTTAGAAATTTAAAACTTGGTACCAGACAACCTGATGACTTCAGTATCCCTAGAAAAATCTCAAATTCTCATAATTCTCTGAGGGGTACATGCTGGGAGTTTCAAACCTTCATAAGAACACAGTCGGTGATATTTATCCAGAACCTACAGGTTTTATGGGCTTAAAAGCTTCCTTAAAGTCCTGATTTTTAACCCATTCCTCCATATCAAGATAGCAGCACAATCTCCCAGACAAGTTAGAAAATTGAAATTTGGCAAAATTATAGCTTTTAGCATGTAACCGACGGAAAATTTACGAGATGTTTAAAAATTTTATTTTTTACTCCCGAAAAAATATCGAAATATGGAGGCAATTTTAATGACGCTGCAGTCCTTCCTTTCGATGTATTTCGTGGCTAAACGGTAAGTCGTATCACAAAACGGATGGCACAATCTCCGTTCAATTCAGAGTGAACTACAACTTCGGTCCTAGGACCTTTTGTCGTATCTCTATCCCTTATACATTCAATTTTTCTCTATTTCTGGATTTACCTAAATTTTGCACTTTGTACACGTGCAATTGATGGCTTGATTCACTTATAGGAAACATGGGATCATCAAATTCTACACGAATATTGGCCCACCCAGTAGCCATATG